>NW_026250541.1:0-1223 GCF_024244095.1 Nematocida homosporus | reverse complement strand
TTAAGATTAGAATATTTATATATTTTGGGATTTGAATTTAACTTGAAATGTTCAAAATAACTCTAACTATGGAAGATATCGAACAACTAACTCAGTATTTACAAGGAGATCGCAATCGACCCGCTGGTTTATCTAAGCTCCGATGGTGTCGAATTCAAAGAATTGCCGGCAGATTTACAATCCACGGGCGCAAGTTGCACTACATATCTGAACAACGCAAGAAAGGACTAAAAGTAATCGGCAATGATGATACTGTGAGGCTAAAGAACCTCATCCAAGCTATACATATCAAAGGAATGCATGCATCTACAAAGAAGATTTATAAGTCAATGCGAAAGCAGTATATGGGCTTCACTCGACAAACCATTCTAGGAATAGGTTTCAGTTGCTCTCTATGTCAAAAGTCCGCTCCGCCAAAACGAAGCACTCCTGTGCAGAATATTATATCTAAGCATCCAATGGAGCATCTGCAAATCGACTGTATTGATATGTGCTATTGTGCAGAGGCAAACGATGGATATGGATGGATTTTGACAATTATAGACACATATTCTAAGTATCTAGTAGCTATGAAAATGAGGCGAAAAACAGGTGAAAGTGTTGTCCAGTGTCTGGAATTCTACTTTATGATGTTAGGCTGTCCACGGATAGTACAAAGCGACAATGGCAGCGAGTTTGTTAATGTCGAAGTTAAAGGTCTTATGAAGCGGTTGGGCATTGAGTACAGGCACGGCCGTCCTCGACATCCACAAAGCCAGGGCCAAGTGGAGCGAGCCAATCAAACCCTAACTCGAAGTCTGTTCAAAAATACACCACGTGACAACCCTACCCGTTGGATTGATGTGCTGAATGCTGTTATTATCGCCTACAATAAGGATTGGCATCGAGCCATCAACAAAGCGCCTATAGATGTACTTTATGGCTACCCGGCATCCGAACCTTATCCAGTCCTGGATGATGAGTGCCAAAAGGCCTATGACCAAGAAGTCGACCGGATATTCCGTTGTGAGATAGAAGGAGATTCACCCGATAACCCAGTTTTTGAATGGAATAAACCAGTAGAGCACCCAAACATAGTGTTTGTGCCAGTGAAGAGAGTTCCCGTGGAGGAGCGGATAAATCCTAGCTATCAAAAGAAGTACTTGACTACGATGAACCGGGCTAGTAATGCTCGTATAAAGGCAAAGGAGTTCGCTTCTGGAGATAAGGTTTGGATCGCCATG
>NW_026250513.1:0-816 GCF_024244095.1 Nematocida homosporus | reverse complement strand
ACAATATCAGATTGGCCGAGTTTACTACCTATAAGCCAGGTATACTTGTAATGGAACATACAATGCTCCCTCGCATTCTTGGTCAGAATCTCGCAGAGATGAATCCCGAGTCATGTTTGTACAAGTTTGTCCGGGCTATGAAGGAGTCCACCACCATTAAATGCGCAAAGTGCCAGCTAAGTCTTTATCGACCAAATGAAGGGAATCAAATAGGTGATAAGTTGGGTGAAGAAGTAGATATTGAAATGGGTGAAGAGGTAGCTATTGAAATGGGTGAAGAGGCAGCTATTGAAATGGGTGAAGAGGTAGCTATTGAAATGGGTGAAGAGGTAGCTATTGAAATGGGTGAAGGCATAAGTGAAGGTGTGGTTACTGAAGCGGTTGATAAGGATAAGAAAGATAATATGTGCGATAATAATGAAGCGAAGGAAATCGCAGACAATCTAAATAGTGCGCCACCTCCTCCTATACTTGACGAAAATCTGTACTTTGGTTTGCTTTGCTATCTCTCATGTGGTCATATGATTTGTACCGGCTGTGCAAAAGTAGATGGGATGGAGGAGAGTATATGGCTACTAAAATGTCCAACTTGCCAACAAGACATTGACGCGAAAGAAACCGTCCGGCTTATATATAAGCCCTTACCTAGCATTGTTTTTATCGAAGGCAGTACTAAAGTGCCCGTCACTGATCTCTACCAGGCTAAAATCACAGCATGCCATGAAAAGCCTCTCTACCTTTATATCTCTTGTCGAGAGGCCGATTGGCTTTGTTGCCCACCCTTACAAGAAGTAGGCTATGACACTCTCCATCCAC
>NW_026250509.1:0-778 GCF_024244095.1 Nematocida homosporus | reverse complement strand
GATATAGATACACCTAATCTCCGGCTGATTGCCTAATTGAATTAGATATACTTGTTTAGAATAGATGGGTTGGTATTGGGTTAGTTTTGGGCTGGGCTGGGTTTATCTGTCTTTTCTCAATACTAATCCAACCCAATGCATTGGTTCTTATATACAGTAATAAAGATACATTAATAACTGGCTTACTCCTTAGTATGAGTTGGTATTGGGTTGGTATTATCTTGGTGTTCACTAACTACCTTATTTATGAAATGGTACTAACTTAATACTAACATAATACCACCTTAATACCAACTTAATACTAACTTAATACTAACATAATATCAACTTAATACGATTTACACATTACTTGGCTTAGTATTGGTTTGGTATTAGTTTAGTATTAGTTTAGTATTGGTTTGGTATTGGGTTCTAAAAACAAACTCAACCCAAACTCAAACCCGAAGACATTGGATTCGTATTTTAGTTTTCAAGATAATACTTGGGTTAGTATTGGGTTGGTATTTGATTGAGTTAGTATTAGATAGGGATATTAGCTTGGGGGATATCAGAGAACATAATAAAGAGATGTAGTATACCAGAGCCACAAGATGATTAGAAACAGTATGTTGTTTAATTTATACAACTTAATCTCATAACCAAACTAACCTGCTACTCACTATAATATCATAGCTTTACAGGTCAACAACAATTTAGTAGTCAGACAAGTAATCATACCTTCATATCATACAGACAATAACATTCTTTACTAGTATTTATTTAGCACAATCAGATTTCA
>NW_026250640.1:0-21947 GCF_024244095.1 Nematocida homosporus | reverse complement strand
ACCCAGGGTTAAAAACTTTGCACCTATTTATAGTTTTGGAGCCAGAAATTGGAATTCTAATTAGCCAAATCGACCCTAAAATTACCTAATATGGTAATAATATTTTTCTGGAAAATTGAAATAATTCAGCCTCAATTAGTCAAACCAACCTAAATTAACCCAAGATCAGCATATGATTAGGCATCTCAGGCGTATAGACCAAAGGATTAATAAAGAGCCAATTGGGCTAGTATTGTATTAAGACCTCTTATTGTAGCACAGAATCATTCTCGTGCTATCCTAATTCCATTTTCAGCCATCCATCCATCCATCCAACTCAATCGCAATTTAGTTTTGGAGTCAAGTATGATACTAGTGATTACAGATCCGGTCTGTTTAAATAACCCAAGCGCATAGCATAAAGATATCAAAATCATTGAAATAAGTTAAGTTGGCGTTGAGTTAAGTGGGGTGAAAGTAGTGGTTAGTCTTTACTACTACCAACAAGTGTTTGTAGGGCAAGACTTACGGTTTTGTAAGGTCTGAGTTTGGAGTTGTGTTAGTATTCGAATTATTGGGTCTATTACAAACCCATTCATTGGATTGAACTTCATTTGAAAGGCAGCGCAATGTCTAAACCAACTAACACAGTGCCAATTCAATACTATCCTGGTCAATTTGGTGCAATACCAGTTTGTATCTCCCACATTAATTGGGTTCATATTCGTCAATTAGAGCACCAACAAGTAAGCACAAAGTCAAATTAGCATTATGATGTATTAGGCTATGATAGTGTTATGATAGGTCAAGATTGAAATTGAATTAGAATAAAAACCCAACCAATCCAATTCAACCAAACCAACCCAAACACAACTCAAACACAACCCAAACCTAATACTTATCTTATTTTAACACAGTTTATTATAACACATCCCAATACTAACCCAATTCAACTTAACGCAAATTCCAAATCCAATTTCAAATCCAAATCCAATTCCAATTCAAAATAACCAGGCCTAAACCCAACCTAAACCCAACCAAAATCTATCCTAAACCCAACCAAAACCCATCCCAATCCAAGCACTAGACATCATCTAAATACTAACTCATTACCAAACCAACCCAAACTTCACTTAAGTTGTTGATTGGCAATCTAGCTTTTAGTAATAATACACCCCGCAAAAATAAATAGAATGCAGCGACGTGTTGTGAAGATGCAAAGACATCTATGGGCCCAGAGTAACATGGTGTACGTTTCGGATGATTTTGAAGGCGCCTTTTGTGCCCTTCGTGGTTTTGCCTTCAAAGTTCATAAAGAGCCGCAACTTCAGTCAGGAACAGTCTCACTCTCACAAATTCAACGCAGTCTAGTTCAAGCTCAAGAAGGAGACTTCGTTGATGTCGTGCCAATCGGTATTTCGCGCCGAGCAGTTATTTCTACTCTAGAAATTTCCCTATTCGGTCGGGCCAAAGATGTCCATTTAAAGACGGGATTAGAGAAGCTTAGCCAAGACATTACTACTAGACTAGCCGGCATTCCTTTAACTGAAGGCCAAGAAGTCTACTTACCCATTGCTGGAGAAGAAGATCCAACTAAACACCTTATATTTATTGGGCGGATTGAACACCTAGAAACACTTGACCAGGCAGTTATTGGAGTAGTTCAGGCCGACACTAGAATAAGCATTAAAGAACATCCTGAGATAACAATTTTAGGTCTAGAGTCGGCCCTAACTATCACCTCAGATTTCAACTTCCAAGAGATGGAGATTGGTGGCCTACAAAAAGCCTTTGGAGAAATGTTCCGACGAGCGTTTATTCAGCGTACTTACCCCCCAGAGTTCATTCAGAAGATGGGTATTTCTCATATCAAAGGAATTATGCTTTACGGTCCACCAGGAACAGGAAAGACTTTGATTGCCAGGAAAATGTCAGCCTTATTGCACTCGGCTCCACCTAAGATAGTTAATGGACCTGAGATTTTAAACAAGTACGTGGGACAGAGTGAAGAGAATATTAGGCGATTGTTTGAAGACGCAGAAGCTGATTATCGCAAGTATGGTGAGAAGAGTCCGTTGCATGTAATTATTTTTGATGAGATAGATGCTATCTGTAAGTCTCGTGGATCGTCTAATGGAGTAGGTGATCAGGTAGTCAATCAACTCTTATCTAAGATAGATGGGGTTGAGTGTCTGAATAACATTTTAGTGATTGGAATGACTAATCGGTTAGATTTAATAGATGATGCACTTTTACGTCCTGGTCGGTTTGAAATCCATATAGAGATAGCCCTACCGGATGCAGAAGGTCGATTGGAGATCTTGCGGATTCATACGCGTAAGATGGCTAAGAACTGCTTCTTAGGTCCGGATGTGGACTTGGCGGGGACAGCAGGTCGAGCTCGTAACTTTACGGGTGCCGAGATAACTGCACTAGTTAAGAGTGCGGCTTCTTTTGCTTTGGAGCGTTCGAAGAGAGTTCAGTCGGAAGTGATTATTGGCCAGGCTGATTTTGATCGGGCTTTAATGGAAACGGCTCCGGCCTTTGGAGTCAGTCGACGCCTCAGAATTCCAGAGCCTTTTTATACCTTCCCAAGTGCAGCGGCTGTTCTGGCCTTTGGAGATCAAATGGTGCAACGATTGATAACTGGAAGTTGTCCTAAGACATTATCCGTACTTCTTTCTGGCCGACCTGGGACTGGTAAAACTGTTCTGGCTGAAGCTATTGCTAAGTATTCAGAAGTACCTTTCATTAGAGTCATATCACCACGTGATTTAGTCGGTCGGGAAGAGAATGAAAAGGTGCATTACATTAAGCGCACGTTTAAGGACGCCTACCGTAGTACAGAGGCGGTTGTTGTTTTGGATGATATTGAGGGTTTAATGGACTATGTAAGCATAGGCCCTCGGTTTTCTAATGCAGTCTTACAGGCCATTAAGATCTTTGCTAAGAACCAGGAGAAGTTTAAGGTCCTAGTTGTAGGCACTACAGCTGATGCCAGTCTTATGGAAGAAGCTGGGATTTTGGGGGCATTTGATGAGCACTTGCCAATTCCAGTGATGACGTCAGAGGATGCCGCATGGTTTGCCGAGAATAGTGAGCTTAGGTGTGAAGTTGGCAAAACAATCCGTGAAGTAATCCAATAAACAAATTAGGTTGAATAGTGTATCTTATCTTATCTAAGCTTTGGGTTATTATTAGTATAGTATTATTATAATGTTGGGTTAAGTTGGGTTGGGTTGTGTTAGATAAAGCATCAAGTTTAGTTAATAGTCGGCTTCTAGTATAATCACTGTCAGCTATCTTTGTTTGTATAGTTGACATATATCACCATGACCAAACTCAATACTAACTTAATACTAACTCAATACTAACCCAATGCAATAGAAGTATAACGGATAGTTATCGCAAGAAAATCATTATTCATTGGGTATAAATAGATAAGATAGTTGAGTAAAGAAAGAATGTTTATTAGCAGTCCAAGTTAGTTAGGGGTGGCATAGTAGCCATCAAGTACAAGTTTGCCTTCATCTTGGAGTTCTTCTAAGGTAGAAAGCAGTGATTTTTCGGTTAGGCGGAACTTGGGTAGAAGACGTTCTAGTAGGGCTGGAATAGTCGAGCCTTTGCCTAGAGCCTTAAGAACTTCTTCCTTAAGATCTTCTTCTTGCTGAATAGCGGCAGTAGTCTTTCCGGAATGGATTAGCTCCATGTCAATTCGACCGGTAACTGGATCAATGGCATAGATATGAATAGAGTCTTTGATTAGTCGCATGGCTTCTTCTACATCCTCTGGCTCGACTTTAGATGAGAGTCGCATACGAGCATGCGCCTCACTAAGCCGAATAATACTTTCCAGCTGTCTCGTTGTGGCGGTTACACTCTTGCCATTACCAAGTAGTCTTAGCTCTTGGTAGCCCTTAGATATCTTTTCAGCTGATTCTGGAGTGATCCTGGGATTGATTCGACGGCCTTCTTTGATGTACTGCTTTAAAACCTTAGGATCAATGGGACCTTTACTTTTATCTTCTTCCCCAGCATACAAATCAATGATATAAGAACTAATTTCCCTATCTCGAACCGGATCGATCTTATCAAGTAAAAGACAAACAATATCAAAACGACTTAGTAAGGTCGGTGGAATGTTTAGATTCTCAATAATATTCCGTTTGGGATCATAATTACTGCCAATCGGATTACAAGCCGCCAAAATAGAACAACGAGCATTAAGTGTAGTAATAATCCCAGCTTTAGCCACACTAACTGTTTGTTGCTCCATAGCTTCATGAAGAACACTTCGTGTAGATTCATCCATCTTATCAAACTCATCAATACAACAAATACCTCCATCACTAATAACTAGAGCTCCAGATTCCAAAATATACTGGCCACTATCTGAATCACGAGATACATTAGCCGTCAAACCAACTGCACTTGATCCTTTACCACTCGTATACACACCTCGATCCATTAATCGGTGCACACCCAGAATAAGCTGACTTTTAGCCACTCCCGGATCTCCAGCTAACAACACATTAATGTCACCCCGAAAACGAGCACCATTCAAGGTCTTCGTGACTCCACCAAACATCTGTAACAATAAAGCTTTCTTAACATCAAGCATACCATAAATAGAAGGGGCCACTGAAGCAGCTAAATCATGGTAGAGCGTCTTACTATTACGCAACTCTTCAATCTGGCCAAGAACATCAAAGCCATCTTGAGATTCCGGAGTGTGCGATAGCAAATTGAAACTAACCATTTCCAAGTAAGTATTGAATGAACTTTTGATTGTCCGGTGCAGATAGTTCAGTTTCAAAGGCACAGCCCGATAAATCCCAGAAATCTGCACCTTATCTCCAGGCACTAGCTTATCAGTCAGAATAGAATTAGCAATCACTGTAATGGTTGAAGGAACTAAACCGTCTTTGGACATTTCAGGGAGTTCTTGCAACTTAATGATCTGCTTATCCTGGAAGGAAGATAGCGAACTGTCCATTTCCATAGTAAACTTTTCACCACAAGCACAATCAACCGGCTCAGAGATAACTCCACGCACGACTTCTGACTTAACTGAAGCCTGGCACTTGTTGCAAACAAAGATAGCCGTAGTAATATCTGGAATTATACTACTAGTCTTAGTCACCATCCCTGTAATTTCAATTAAAGTATCAATATCACTAGGCATAAGATCACGAATGTACTTGGAGTTCTCAATGTTGTTAAGAATGATTTTGATATGCGGAGCAGCTGAAGGATACCTTTCTAAATAAATATCAGTAACGGCAATTTCCAAAAGAGGAAAAATCTCAACTGGATAATGAAGTATTTTGCTATGCAAAGAAAGATACTTATCTGACTTGAGATGAGTACAATCAATCTTTAAAGTTGTTCTTTCAACCTCGTGCATTTCTTCCAGCATGGATAAGTATGGAGTGCGGCCATCTTCGGTCGTATAAGATCGGATAAAGTCTTTAAACTGCTCGATTGTATCATGAATGTTAATTGTGGTTCCCCAAACCACCCGGACGTTCTCCTCGGTCTGTGCTCTGATTGGTTCAACCAGATTTTGACAATTCTCGGTGCTGAAAGAAGATGTGTTTTTGGTGGCACTGAGGTACATTTGACTGGCATCTTCGAAAGAAAAGGCGACTGAATTGGGTTCTCCTTGGGTACTATCGTCAGCCATAAGAAATAATGAAAATCGAAATCATGAATCCATTTATTACCAGATTAGGGAAAAACTGGTCTTAAGAGAAGTAAAGAAAGGAAGCAAATAAAGACAAATAGGGCGCCTAGCCATCTTTTGATTAGAAGACTTCGTTTCTTGCGGCGTAGGATTTCTTCGAGTTCAACTAAATGGTTTTGGGAGTATTCAGCTGAAAATTGAGTATCATAAGAAGTCTGGTCAATTCTTTCATTTTGGACAGTAACTACAGCTTCAATGAATTGGGCTTTTTCATGAAGGCGTTCCATCTTATCGGCTACGTCTTTAATGTCTTGGGTTTTTGGAGGGAGTTGGGGTTCTTCAATGGTGGTGGATTGGGAGGGGAGGGATTCGGTATGACTTTCAAGACAGTTTTTGAGACAGACAAGGCAGTAGTTGTTGCCAGTTGTGGCTGTGCTATTGAGGGAGTGCCACTGGTCAACAAGTTTAGTAAATTCAGATACTTCGTCTTGGGATATGTTAGGATGCAGGGAAATAATGCTTTGATTGGTGCCAATCAGACCTTCAGAATATTCAGTTAGTTGCTGCTTGCGCTTTAAACAGGGATTCTTGGCATGGCGAATAATGCGCAGGGTATCTTTTAGGGCGCATTTGTTGCTGTAGAAGGCTATTTCCATGTGTACCTGGGATGTACGTGCTTTATAGATTGGGTTTCATCTTGTTTGTTGCCATGGCAAAAGATACAGTTCTGACGTAAGCCAGGTAACCAATCATTATTTGAATTGAGTTGGGGTTGGGTTGTGTTGGGTTGTGAATGGACTAGTTGAGCTGAAACAACTAAAAGTAACTCTGGTATTTATTGTGGAGATTCAAAATAATCTTGGTCGCAATATCAACTGGCCCAAACTTTCTTTCGCCGGAAGTGAAATCAACCCTACATTCATGGAGTTGAATTGGAATAAAGACTATCAAAATGATCGTGCTGTTAAAGGTTAAAATGTTTTGTATCTAGCTTTTGGGCTTAATTGTAATGTTGAAACTAAATCTGACAATGAAAGATATTGAACAACTAATTCAGTATAAACAAGGAGATTCTAGTAGACCCGTAGGTCTATCTAAGCTCCAATGGCAGCGACTTCAAAGGAATGCAGAGAGGTTTCTGCTCTACAATAACAAGTTGTACTACGTAGCCTGTAGCACAGAAGGCAAGAACCTGCTCGAAGTAATCGGCAATGATGACTCTGTGAGACTAAAGAGCCTCGTCCAAGCCCAGCACATCAAAGAGAAGCATGCATCGACAAAGAATGTTTATAGATTCCTGCGAAAACAGTATATGGGCTTCACTCGACAAACTATTCTCAGAATAGCTACCGATTGCTCTAGATGCAACAAGCCTCCTCCACCAAAGCAAACCATTCCCCTGCTGGATATTGAAGATGTGCCGCCAAGAATGCACTTGCTAATTGACTTTATTGATATGCGCTATTGTGCCGAAGCAAACGATGGATATGGATGGATTTTGACAACTATAGATGTTTATTCTAAGTATCTAGTGGCTATGAAAATGAAGCGAAAAACAGGCAAAGCTGTTGTTAAACAGCTGCAACAACAGTTTGCTGTGTTTGGTTGTCCATGGATAGTAAAAAGCAACAATGACCCTGGGTTTGTCAATGTTGGCGTCATCGCTTTTATGAAGGAGTTCGATATTGAATACAGGCACGACTCTCCTCGGCCTCCACAAAGCCAAGGTAAAGTGGAGTGTGTTAATCAAAGTATAATTCAGGGTTTGTTCAAGGATAGATCAAGTGACAATCCCGATCGTTGGATTGATCAGTTGAATGATGTTGTTAGGTCCTATAACGAACAATGGCATCAAGCCATCAACAATACGCCTATTGACGTGTGTTATGGCTGGCCGATGACTAACGGCCGCCCACTCCAGGATGAAGAATGTCAAATGGTTTATGACTAAGAAATCGAACGAATGTACTCTGGCGAACAGAAGGACACTGCCCACTGGCTTAATAGCAATTCAATAACACTCCAAACATAGTGCTTGTGCTGGTAAAGATAACTCCAATACTAACCCAATGATAGATGCCCTGCACCAGCCAAAGTACTTGGTTGCAATGAGCCGGGTTAGAGATGTATATATAAAGGTAAAAGAGCCCGCACCCAGAGATAAGGTTTTAGTCGTCAAGCATTATAGCAATAGCATTAACAATAGACGATGGCCCGGCACTAGCATGTACTTAACGAACTCCGAAATCATACTACGCGGTGCTGGCAAATACAACCGGGAGACAAAGCACAAAGACAAAGAGACATGAGCGCGGCTGGATATATTATTACTACGCACTGATCAGAAGGAATAAAGATCACTTTTAAACTATTATACCAAGTTTATTTATATCTAAAGAGTCTGATTATATACAAGGACTAGCTTAGTAGTTTGGGTTGAATTTATTGATTGTGCGGGTAAATTCTTGGTCTAACAGGGATTAGTATCTAGCTAAACAAGGTAGATTTTATTCGCTGAAATATCTTCAGATAAGAAAAGAAGATTTCCTTTGGATTGATAGATAATTTCAAAACAGTCGCCAGATAATGTGAATTCAAGTGAATCTAGCAGGCCAGTGTGTATTTTAACCTAGAAATTGTTATACCAGCTCAATAAGACATCTTTATTACTTTCAGCTCCAGCCACCTCAAACCCCACTCCAGCTTAACCCAATACTAACCCGAGAATGACAAAAGTCACTTTCAGTGAGTTTCAAATCGGACTTTCCATCTTTATTGAGTTAGTATTGCGTTGGTTGGGGTAGGATTAGATTGCGTTGGTTGGGGTGGAGTGGAGTGGAGTGAGATAGAATGTATGCTAGGACTAGCCAGGGCGCTGGCTTTGGAAAAAAGCGTAGACTGTATCTAAGTAGTCTCTATCTTGATTGATAGTTGTGGATAGTCCTTTCATTTTCTGAAGATGGGCCTCTGCAGCTGTATCATAGGCGCGTTTGTGAATGGCTTCTTCAATCAGTCGTTTTCGGGCAAAGTACTCGACTTCCGGGGCAATAGGTTGTTCAGACGCCAGGGCTTGCTTAATGTACGGAGCTACATCTAGAGTTGGAATGGGGGTTAGTACGCGCAGGAGTTCTTCACTCGCTTCTGGATGTTTAGCAGCAGACTTAAGCATAGTTTCTATCCAAGCTGGAGCAACTTGATTGGTCTTCTGGTAAAAAGCAGCGATAGCCGCAGCTGCATACTTGAATTGCAAAAAGGAAGAGCCAAACGTAAACAGACTATTGCAATCTTTCACAAAATGCCGGGAGTAGATTTTCACCCGGGCATACAAAGTCTCCAATAATTCATCAATCTTGCCCTGTTGTACTAGTACTACTTGAAGAGCTGAGTCAATCCGTTGGTCCGGCTGATTAAAGGTATACGAGTATTTAAGCACGCGTTCGGCATCTTGGTACTTCTCAGTCTGCATAAGAGTAACTGCCGTTAACAAAAGAGTCTCATTATCTACTACTTCAAAAGGACACTGCTGCAAGACTTGAATAGCCTCTGGTATTTTACCTTCCAGGAGTAAGTGCGTACAAAGAGTCTTGGCATACTTAGCCGTTTTCAAAAGCGAGAAAGCCTCATGTAGAACAGTTGTATCGACTGTTAACTTACCAAGAGTATATAATAAAGTGCCTAGCTCAATACGCAGCATAGTAACTGCTTCACGGTTAGATTTAGTATTCATAAGAGCCAGCAGAGCCAAATCGGCCACTTCCTGATTCTCTAACTTATTTCTTACCTCAGCAATCTTCTTGGTTAGTAAAGGCACGGCCAACTCTTTCTTCTCCGCTAAACAAAGAGATTTGATAAGTAAGTTCAGTTGATTGTGCTTTTGAAAATAAGTATAAGCACTACTATGTGATCCAACTGCAGTCAAAGCCTGGGCATAAAGCAACTCTCTTTCCTGCTCATTACAAGGACTGTCATCTAGTTGCATAACGTACTCAATAAGAGACAGTCGGGCTAAAGGTCTGTTCTTAATCGTTTGGGAATAGACTAACAAAGCTGCTCCATTCACCTCTTCCAAAAGAATTCGTTTAGCTAATGCTTCCGCCCGGGCTTGTGACTCTTCATCCGAGCGAGTCACTAAATACTTAGCCACCAGTACTAAGCACTCTACTTCCCTACTTACTAGTCCATAAACCAAATGTGTTTCTTGTGGGAAGAGGAAGTATCTATCATTAGCTGGAATTTGTCCCTCTAAAACTTCCAGCTGATTAGTATTCGGTACCTTCCCCACTCTTTTCTCTATAGCACACTTAAGGATGGGAGCCTCCTCTACTTGATTAGCATACATCTTAGCCGTACCCCCAATAAAGACCCAATGTAAATCCAAAGCCTCTTGTAACAAAGTAATAATCTCTTCTATCTTTACTGAGTTATCAAAAGTCTCTACTAACAAAACATTAATCTCCAACTGTACCAAAAGCAAATCAACCAACCTATCTCCAGATGCACCAGCACTAGCCCTTTCCAAAAGTTGCAAAGCCTCTCTAGCATATCCAGCCAGTCGAGCCGAAGGTTCCGTAATCGATTTCAAAAACAAAACAAAGATATCTTTAAACCATTTCAATTCAGTTTCAATCAACCAACCACTTTGCCGCACAAATGAAGTAAAGAGAACCAAAAACTCCTCAATATTACTCGGTCCCCGCACAATAGAGGCTTCTAGCACCTCATAAATACGTTCTTGTATCTCCACAGACAGATCACAGTTATGATAAGCTTGCAAAGTAGCAACTACTTTTTGTATTTCCAATAGAAATTCAGATCTAGCCGCACTATTCAGTTCAGCCATGAAAAACTTTGCTATCATCCAGATATGTATTGAACTGGATTAAGTTATGTGATGTTATGTTATGATATGTTTTGATATGGTGAGTTTTGATGTGTTTTGATATGATATAGTAAGTTTTGATAAGTTTTGATAAGATTAGTTTTGGTAAGTTTTGAATTTATTATTAAGATAAGATAAGGTAAGTTTTGAATTTATTATTAAGATAAGATAAGTCTAATACTCAATCCCAACTCAATACTTAACTAACACGTACTCTATTAAAGATATTCCTTGAGATAAATAGTGTCATTTATTGAGTAAATAAGAGTGTAAATGAGGATGACGTCATCTTAGGTTAGTGTTGGTATTAGTAAGTAGTAAGTAGTAAGTAGTGAGTACTAAGTAGTAATCAAGTTGGTAGTATTGGCTAGTAGTTGTATGACAGCATTACAATAAGTTAAGATAAGATAAGTTTTGAATTTATTATCAAGATATGATAATTTGAGATAACAACTCAAGATAAGATATCTCACACAACACAACATACGAAATCAAAACAAAATACCAACTAAATATGAAGGTAAAGTTAAAAGACTTTATTGCTAGTTTAGCTTAGCTTAAACACTTAAGCAGCTGGGGCAGCCTCGGCCTGAGTAGTTTCAGTTTGACTAACTTCAACTTGACCTTCACAGTCCTTTTTAATGCCAGTTTCAATATAGTTAAAGACTTTAGAGGCAAAGTCACCTAAGTTCTCAATCGGGTACCCACAAGCCAATAAAGATGTCTCATAAATCAACTTAATACCACTTTCAAACTCACTGTCCTGACCCGCATCAAACTTACGTTTCAGTCCCTGGACAATCGGATGGCCCGGATTAATCTCAAAGATCTTCTTCGTCAAGTACCCAGAAGCAAACATAGGATTAGAAGCCTGACCCGGCTGAGTACGCATAATATGCTCCATTGCTCCCGAGTAGGAGTACTTACCACTCTTAATCGTACAAGCACTCTCTACCAAATCACCAGATAGAACAACCTTCTCAACTCCTTCTCCTAAAACAGTCTTAGCCTTCTCTACAAAGGTCTTATAATTCTCCTCCTCAGCTTGCATATCCTTAGTCTCACCAGGTAGTTCTAAACCATCACTAGTAATTCTTTGGAAAGGCAAGTCATTGTACTTGTTCAAAGCCTGAATAGCAAACTCATCAATTGGTTCAGCCATGTAAAGTACTTCGTACTTCTTGACCTTCTCCAACATAGGATGTCTCTTCAACTCGTTTAAACTAATACCCGTTAGAATATAGATCTGTTTTTGTCCTTCGGCCATACGACTAACGTACTCATCAAGAGAGATAGGTTCTTCACTCTTAGAAGAAGGGAAGTACAGGAACTTAGCTAGTTTTTGCGCAATATCACTAGATTCCTTGTAAATACCTAGTTTAATATTAGTTGCACCGTGTTTGTAAAATTTCATGAAGTTTTCCTTATCTTTAGATAAGTCTTTGAACATATCAATAGTTTTCTTAACTAAAACCCGCTTAATCAAGTTCATAACTGACTTACCTTGAACTACTTCTCGAGATACATTCACTGGAATGTCTTTAGAACTAACTACTCCATGCACACAGGACATCCATTCGGGTACTGCTTCCGATAAGTCACTAGTAATAAGAACATTCTGAACGTACAACTTAATATTGCAAGGAGGTTTACTTCCCCTATCAAAAACACCATAAGATGGATGACTTTGTAAGAAGAGTAAAACTTGCATTTCAATATCACCGCCTTCAATAAAAGAATGGTTAACAGCAATATGCTTCTCCCAGTCGTTGGATAAAGTCTTGTAAAAACTCTCATACTCCGCTTCAGTAATAGTCTCCTGACGAGGATTTCGTGACCAAATGGGAGCTTGAGCATTCAAGTGCTTGTACTCACCTTCAGTATAGGTCTCTTCAACCTCTTCACTCTCCTTCTCTTCATCAACTACTTCATCGGCCTCTTTAATCTCTCCATCCTTATCTTTATCTTCACCTTCCTCCTTAATCTCTTCTACTGGCTTATCAGTATCTGGTTTAGGTACTTTTCTGGTCTTTTCTGATAGGACGTAAAGATAGATAGGATAAGCTACAAAGGCTGAATGGGCCTTAATGATATTCTCTAACTTAGTAGTATTTAAGTACTCTTTGCACCTTTCGGCAATATGAAGGACAACTGAAGTACCTTGAGGGACTTCACTATGGTACGGAGCAATAACAAACCCACCCGGTCCTCTACTACTCCAGATATAAGGTACATCTTCTTCCTTTTTAGTAATCACATCTACTTGATCGGCTACTAAGAAGGCTGAGTAGAATCCAAGACCGAATTGACCTATTAAAGCACCCATATCCGGATTCTCAGTATTAGCAATCTTCTTTTTGAACTCTTTAGTACCACTAGTAGCAATACTACCTAAAAAGTTGATTAAATCGGCTTTACTCATACCAATTCCGTTATCAATAATTGTGATTGTGTTTTTATCACTATCTGGGACTATTTTAATGGCTAATTCTTCATTGCAAGTACCTGAAACGTAAAGAGATCTTTTTCTCTTATCAATTGCATCACTAGCATTAGAGATAAGCTCTCTTAAAAAATAATCTTTACTGGAATAGACTGAATTAATCAAAATACTTAATAAACTATCGACTTGCGCATCAAACTTGTGTTCTTCTTCTTCAGAATTGTTAACTAGATTAGAATCTAGCTTTGGGGCTTCGGCAGAATAAGTTGGGGGCATTTCTTGTTTGATTTCTTGCATGACTTTTTGAGTTTCGATATCTAGAGATTCTTCATGTTTATGTTGGGCTTCTGATTGTTGCATGAGACTGTGGAAATTTTGTCATTATATAGTTTTACAAATTCTGGAAAATTCCAGATTAGATTAGATTGCATTAAGTTGTGTTTTGGTTTAGTTTGGTTTGGTAGGGTTAGTATTGAGTTGGTGTTGAGTTAGTATTGAGTTAGTATTGGTGTTGGATGGGAAGGAGATGGTATGCCTTGTTTAGGCTATATCATGAGTTAATGTAAAAGAACATAAATTAGTAGTAGTCTTGAAATTTTCCTTTTTGGGTAATTTTTACTAAATATTGAATTGGGTTAGTATTGGGTTGAGTTGGGTTAAGTTGAGTCGGATTGGCAGTGGTAATACTAACTAAACCCAACCCAACCCAATCTTAACTTAACTTAACTTAACTTAATAGTGGCTATCAAAAGCTTTGTGTGAGTGTCCTATTCGGAGTAGAAGAGAAGTGTTAAAGGATAAAAGTTTAGACGAGTTGAAGATGGGAAAGTGACTTTATTATTCTGGTCAGACCTACTTAAGTTAGTATTGAGTTGAGTTGGTGTTGTATTAGTATTGAGTTGGTGTTGTATTAGTATTGGGTTAGATTGTGATAATAAAAGAGTACCTGTACGAGTAAGACTTATAATTGGTTAAGATCAATTTAATATTTGAATTTAGCAAACAGCTTAGATAGTGATCTAGACTAAACCTCTTATACAGATATCTTATCTTTGCAAATTATTGGGTTAAAAATCAAAATCTAAAAACCATCCAGCTTATCTCAACTATCATTTTTATATACCAATTAACTCAATCCCAAACCAATCCCACTTCAACCTAACCTAACACAACCCAACTCAATACTAACTCAACTCAACTTAACTCAACTTAATGCACTATTTAGTATGGTACTACTTGCTGTATGTTCTTGAGGGTAAGGTTAAGCACGGGGGTGTGCTTGGCATGGGAGAGTCGCCAGACCGCCGGTGAGTCCAGAACTAAGATAGTATCCTTCTCAAGCTGGTGTACTTCTTGTACACTCGGATGTACAGAACAGACTAACTCATCTGTTTGATCGGCTAAAACCACTTGATCGGCCAAATGATCTTGTAAAGGTACCTTAATATAAGCAATGACTAGTCCCGGGCACTTCAACTGATCAGATTTACGAATCGTATGTAAATCAACTACTGACTGCTCAGTATGCTCCTGTTTTACCGCCAGAAGTCTAGACTGAACCGTAGGAAGCACTGTTTGCGTACAAACAACCGGATTAGACTCGGTACAACTGATTTTTCTTAAAGATAAGTTTTGATTTTGATTTTGGGTTTGATTTTGATTTTGACTTAACCCAATAGGGGATTGAACAACAGTAGACGATGAATTAGATATCTTACGACGCTTTAGATAGCTTAATACGTCATCTAGCATAAAATATTTTTATGTATAGCCAGGATATACTTGGATATTCGGTTAAACTTCCCGTTAAACCATATCCAGCCCAAATCAAAACAATGGAAACAATTTTGGCCTGCTTAGAAAGAAGTGAGTCCGGCATGGTAGAAAGTCCTACAGGTACAGGAAAGTCTTTTAGCATCTTAGCAGCAGTCAGTGCTTGGATTCAACGCATGAAAACCACCCAAACATCTGGTCCTGATGGTTCCACTGAAGTAGTTAAAGTTTATATCTGTTCGCGCACACACCAACAAATCAGTCAACTCATTGAGCAACTTAAGAAGATCCCAAATCCACCTTCTATGTCCGTACTAGGCAGTCGTAAACACATGTGCTTAAACCAAACTGTACTTAGAGATAACAAACTAGATCTAGATAGTGGTTGTAAAAACCAACGGAATAATGCCGGATGTACTTTTTATGATAACAAAGATAAGGTTGAGTCGTTAAATGTTGGTGTATTTAATATTGAAGATGTCAGTAAGTACGGCCGTAAAGAATCGGCCTGTCCCTACTACGGTGTACGTAAACTAACCGAACGGGCTAGTCTTGTCTTTGCTCCTTATAACTATATCATTAACCCGCTTATTCGTAAAGCACTTAGTATTAACTTAGAGAGTTCAGCTCTGATTATTGATGAAGGACATAATATTGAAGATGCTTGTCGTGATGCAGCTTCTATGGAGTTAACTATTCCTTTATGCAATATGGTACAACGTAAAGCAGCTGAAGGTATTGCTGAGTTAGCAACTGGATGTGATGATAGACGGGATGAATTGATAGGGGATTTTAGTGCGATTAAAAACATTGCTGATACGCTTATCACTTATATGGAAGCTAAAGCAGAAGAGATAAGAATGCTTAGTCAGAATCAGTCGGGATTTAATCAGGAGGTGGAAATAGCTATTGCTGAGCAGGAAATGGTAGCAGAAATGGGTAAAATGGGTTTATGTCCGGAAGCAGTAGCTCGACTAGTCGATGCTTATACGAGTCTTTCTCAACGCGACTTATTAGGACCTCGTGAAGGCCAAGTTCTTTCCCAGATCGTTTTTGTTGCCCAGAATATGTTGACTCCTGGTGAAACTCGCTATGCTATTATTACGGCTGCTGATAAGTTGTTATTTAGTTGTTTACATGCGGAAGTTCTCTTTAGGCCGATTGAGAAGATGGCTCGTTGTGTAGTTCTTTTATCGGGAACTTTAACTCCTTTTGAGCCGATCTGTACGGAGTTGACGAGTTTTGAGCCGGTGTTTAAGCACCAAGTCTTAGCCCCGCATGTAATTGGGAAGAATCAGTTGTTTCCCGTTTGTATTACCGGGAATGGCCGGGAGAAGTTTATAGGAACGTATAAAGGACAAACTCCGACTTATTTTATGGAGATAGGGAAGATTATTACGGAAATATCTAAGTCTTTAGGCCGAATTGGTGGTGTACTAGTATTTGCACCGAGTTATAGTTCTATTGATAAGTTAGCTAAACAAATTGGGGAGGTGACTGTTTATCGGGAATCAACTGATATGGGTATGTTTGAAAAACAGTTGAGTCTGTACAAGAAGAATAGTAGACAGGGATTTTGTGTCTTCCTTTGTGTTTTCCGGGGTAAAGCTAGTGAAGGAGTTGATTTTCGTGATCATGAATCCAGAGCTGTGGTGGTGGTAGGTATTCCTTATCTTAGTATTACTTGTAAGTCTAATATGTTGAAGAAGGAGTACAATAATCAGTACTTGCGGAAATCGGGTCAGACTTGGTATGAGCAACAGGCCTATAAAGCGGTTAATCAGGGGGTAGGGAGATGTATTCGGCATAAGGAAGATTGGGGGAGTATTTTTTGGTTAGATAGTCGTTATTCATTTACAAGCCATCGTAAAATGTTATCTGGTTGGGCGAGTGAATCAATGCAGGTTTTAAGTAGCTGGAATGAGGCTAAGCCGAAGTTTACGGCCTTTCTTAAGCAGCATGTTTCGGGTGTGGAAGTAGAGACTAATCGTGAAAACCTTCCTAATGGTCCCGATCAAGGAGCAGGAGTTAAGCGACGGCCGGGCAATCTAACTAGATACTTCCATTAATGTTGTAATCAAAATCAGTGTACTATCTTTGAGTTAGTTTGAGTTGGGTTAGGTTGAGTTGAGTTGGGTTGGGTTGGGTTGGGTTATAAAATGATGAGAAGAGATTAGATTAAGCTGGCATTGGGTTTGATTAGTTGGTTGGTTACAACTCTTAACAACTCAAATCAATAAATATTGATATAACTCAATTTGATAGAGTTAAGTTTAGATTGTGTTGAGTTTGGATTGTATTGAGTTGAGTTTATATTAGATTGAGCTATGTTGAGTTTAGATTATATTAGATTGAGCTATGTTGAGTTTAGATTAGATTAGATTAAATAGTAAGTTTATTATGTTTAGACTCGGTAGTGGGATGTTATTAGAGATGGTGGAGCTACTCGATGATTGATTTGGCTAACTTCAACTTAGCTTAATTAAGTACTGCTTTGATGTCATAGTAGAATTTATTGCATCATTTGGCGTCAAACCAATATAATTATAGCAGTATTTGACCGGAGTCTGGCCAATATAGTCCTAATTTTTGTAATTTGATATTTTTGTGAAACGGATTGGAATCAGAATTTTCATTGTTTTCATATTACCCAAAAAGGAAATATATATACTTTGTTTCTTGCAAAATTTTATGACATCACATTCAATCTTATTACAGATCGACCTTTCTGATTTTGATAGCCAAGAAGAAACCTTGGCAAGCTACTTGGCCAAGGCCATTGCCACTCGGCCGAAATCGGTTCAAAACCAAAGCGAAATCCAATTAAATGCGATAGATAAACCTATGATTTCCTTCAAACGAAGAGACCACATGACTGTTCAGTCCTACATAGCCGGTCTGACACTTATTGAGCCTCAAAGCGATATAAAAGCAAATGCGTACGACAGTTCTAAGTATGAGACTTTAGCCCATGCATTTTGGGCTATCTACTTAGAAAAATCTATCAATAATGCTATCGGTACATTGGATGAGAAGACATCAAGAAACCCCCAAGCCGTTGAAAAAGTAGTTCAAAATGTTATTGATAAGATATCTGATCCCAAGAACACAGAGTTTCGTAAAAAGATAGAAGCTTTAGAGACTCACATCCATTTGGGAGAGTTAGAGTTGATTGAGTTGGCTGAGAAAGAAATGGAAATGTTCGGTCAACAAGTAACTATTGGTAGCTTAGGAAACCGACAAATTGATGTTGCCTTTGAGAACTATGCTGATGCTTACTACCAAATGAAAGTAATCTTTTACAATCAGATTCTCTATAATAATCCAAAATCTGATCTGGCTGGTTCGCCTGAACACCAGCAGGCTTTCGCTCAAGTTAGACAGGCGTACTTAACACACTTATCTACAGCCAGAAACACCTTCCATGAAACTCTTAACCGGAATATAATGGGTGGATTCTTGAGTTTAGTGCCATACCTCAGTATGTTTAAGCGCTATATAATAGCTGGTTTTATGATTAAACAGGTGATAGCGGTGCAACTTTTGGTTCTATTTATCATCCAGCTTATCGCTCAGGGAGGTAGCAGTCCGATGAATTTACATCTGGGCAATGAGATAGGACCTTTCACGGTGCTAACTGCCTTCTCTATTTTGGCGTTCAACTTAACCTATGTGCTTCGCTCTGATCTGCCAAATGTACTGAGGTCTTCCAAAGTCTTCAGTACTAGACGCAAGGTTATGTTGGTGGCTAAATCACTACTGATATTCTTAGGTCCAATTTTGCTGGGTGCGCTGGGCGCGCTGGCTTGGGTTTTAGTGGTTAAGAGTGTGCCTGCTGAAAAATTAGCTAAGCTTAGTACTCAACATCTAACTGTAGGTAATGAGCTCGTATGCTATATTATGTTGATGGTTGGACTGATTGCTTACTTCATTTGGACGCAATTTACTACTGTTCTTAAGTACAAACACTCAAAGAGGAGAAGATTACAGATAATGACGGCTGTGTTAATGGGATATGTAGCCTTCAGATTGCTTCTAGTTAATAACTTTGCTGTTGATCAGTTCCCTAAACTTTATCAATAAGTGATTATAAACGTTGAATTTCCAATAAAAGTCTTGATTAAACAATCTAACAGTTTGTTATGGTTTTATTGATTGGTAGATTTACAGCTGATGAGTGATCAAAACGGCTGTAAATAATTGGCTTGTTTTGGAGTGGTATAGTTGGTGATTTAGTTTGGTTTGTGGTTGATATTAAAGTATGGATAGCACGGGTGTAATGCTCTGATTCTGTTGGTTGATCTGGCTTAGTATTGGATGAAAGTACAAATGAGTGCTTGGGCCGGCTAACCAATTATGATGGCCGTTTGGCAATTAAAGTATAAATACCGAGGCTGTTGGGTGGTGGAGAGGTAAATTGGACAAGGGTTGTGTTTACTGGCGCTGTATGAGCGAATACCCGCAGCAATCAATCCATTTATGTAGGTCTTGTTCAATAGCTTCTTCTCTTAATGTAATGTGAATAAAGATATTCCATTAGCTTTCGTTTCTAATTCGGAAGAGTTAGTATTCAGTTTTGTTTTAAGTGATTGGCTTGGTATTAGTATTGAGTTGGTATTAGTATTGAGTTGGTATTGATATTGAGTTGGTATTGGGTTAGTATTAGTATTGAGTTGGTATTGAGTTGACTTAACTTAACTCAATTTAACTTAACTTGTTGTGGTTTGTAATTCTGTACTGTCAAACTGAGATAGAGCTGTCATGTGAGGTATAAATAAAGCCGTGAGAATCATTCTTGCCATAGGCCAGATGGGTTGCATAGAGAGAGTAGTCGGCACATCTGGTCTATGGCGCAAACCCAATCGGAATGCTTCCTTTCGACATAATGCACTGAGACGAATGTGCTGAATACCAGCGATGGGGGCGCCGAGTATTAGAGTAGTTATCCCCAGACTGGTCTAATAAATATCTATTATGAGTAAAGCCAGGAGTATAGGCCTTTAAACAGTTTGTGAATGCATGAGGACATTTCAAATCAACCACTTTATTCATTCCGGCGAGTTTGTGCTGTACTTAATCAACGCAGTTAGTAGGAAAGTGTAGTAAACAGTGAATAAGTTTGAAGAATGAGTGAATTCATTGAGTTAGTATTAAGATGAGATTAGTAATGGGTTGAGTTAATATTGGGTTGAGTTAGTAGTGGATTGGAATGTGGGGAAGGGTTGTTGAGTTGGTCTGGTCACTCTGGAGATATGTAATGTAATTAACAAGTGCTGAGTTAGATAAATCAATAGGAAAGCGTTAGCTGTGCGGAGGATTGGCTGTATTGTCCCACCTATCAAGATGGCCGTGGCCGTGGTGGTCTGGCCAGCGGGTAGGAAGAGGTCCGGGCTGTCCCATAGCATAGATTGGAAGATGACTATTGTGGTGGTGACCATGAGAATCAATTGTGTAATTACCTGGCTGAACATTATGGCAGTCATGATGGCCAATGTGGTGAATGTTATGATGGTCATGGTGGATATGGTCGTGATGGACATGAGGGTCGTGGTGGATATGGTCGTGATGGACATGAGGGTCGTGGTGGATATGGGGGTCGTGGTGGTGATGAATATGGTGGTTTGCACAGTGTTCGGGCCGTGAACTGGGCGGATGTCCAAAGTGTGAGTATGGAGGTTCTACGAGCTCATAGTCATGATGGTCAGATTCTGAATCAGATGATGTGTTGGATGCTGAGTCGGAGTCGCTCTCATATTCATGGATGTGGCAAGGGGGGTGTTGAGGAGGCATTTGGTAGATGTAGAATGGTTGGGGCGGTACTTGATAAGTGTAATTGTATTGTGGCTGCTGAGGCGGTACTTGATAGTTGTAATTGTATTGTGGTTGTTGAGGAGGTGGTGGTACTTGGTAGTTATACTGGGGTTGTTGTTGGAATGGTACCTGGTAATTAAAAGGATATTGCCGATTTTGGTAGTTGAAGGTAGGTTGGGCTTCTTCATCGCTATCATCATCACTCACTTCATCGCTATCATAGAGGGCAAAGTTATGCGGCATAGGTGGGCTCCTTATATCATACTGAGCACGCGACGGACCTCCGGGTCTATTTAAACGCTTATTAAGATTGAGTCCATTATATAGCCTTGTCACTTCGTCCATCTCATGCTGGGATCTAGACATATGCTTGTGCTGATTATTATTGCGTTCATGAGTTGAATTGCCTTTACCAGAGCCATTAGTCGCGCCCCTATGCATCCTGCGATTAGTGTGTGACCCTTCTGCGTACATAGCACTTGGCTCCGGGGGTTCTTTAGCCTGACTACGGTTCCATAAGAATTCCTCCTTAAAATCGTCAAAGCCTTGCAATCCCGATTTAATTATTGGCCCGACTAACGGCAAAGTAACTAAGTATCCAGACCCCTTTATCGCACCAAGTAAAAGACAAGCTAAAGTCGCTGCATGCCAACTATTAAACAAATAGCCACCTAACAAAAACACCACGCCCAAAAATATCAAACTTGTCTGACCATGCACTATCAGCAAACAATAAGCCGATGCCGTATAGATACCAATTACACCAAGTCGAATTGTTGCTTCTCTGTATTTTGGATACATACTCCGCCCCTCCTCCTTCAATATATACTTTTCCAAATCACGCGGGTATTTTCCCTCTATCTATCTTCCAACCATCACCTCAACCTCAAAAGTCACAACCTAAATCTCCAAATACCCAAACAAGTCCCATTTTATTACCATCAAATTAAGATAAGCCAACAGACTAACTCATCAACATCAACTCAATACCAACTCAATACCAACACATTGTAGCAATAAATCAACTCAATACTAACTCGTCTTTATTACAACCTCCCCAACCATCTCACCACTCAACCTCACATAACCATCTCACCACTCAATACTAACGCAATACCAACGCAATACCAACTCAATACTAACACAACCTCACTTAATACTTACTCCTGCATGGAATACCCAATCCCAGGTATCTTTTCGTGTTCAAAAGCCACACCCTCCTGCTCGCCTGAAGTACTTTCGGTGGTCGGTCTTGATCGAGCCCAAAACTTCACTGTATTATCAACCGAACTAGTAGCTAATGTATGCCCCACCGGATGAAAGTCCATCGACCAAATAGTCTTATTATGCGCATCAGGAATAACCCTAATTGGATA
>NW_026250515.1:0-835 GCF_024244095.1 Nematocida homosporus | reverse complement strand
TGTCCTGTAGTCTTGTTCTGAGTTGTTCTTTTGATCTATTGGGAAAGTTGTTAAATTGTTAAATTGTTAAAAATTATCATCATATGATTAAATTGAGTTGAATTGGTATTTGTGTTGTGTTAGGTTGGTATTGTGTTAGGATTATGTTGGTATTTGGATTGGAGTGAGTTGTTATTTGATAGGTGTGTATTGAGTTAGTATTTTAATTGTTGGTGAAATTAGAAATGAAAGTGTTCATAATTGGAATTGGATTGGGATAGGAGTTGGTTTAAGTTTTAGATTTAGATTGGGTTTGGTTTGGTTGGGTTGGGGTGGGTTAAGTTGAAGTGGCAAAGGATCCAGTTATGATCTATTTTAGAAGCCAGATCCTTCTTTGGATAGTTCTAGGATCGGATGTTCAGATAAACACTACCATTAACAAAGTTATTTCAATCATACTACACCCAATCACATACTAACACAATACACATCTATCAAATACTAACATAATACCAACTCAACTCAATACTAACTCAACCTAACTCAATACCAACTTAACATAACACTATCTAA
Source organism: Nematocida homosporus (assembly GCF_024244095.1). Taxonomy (NCBI): domain Eukaryota; kingdom Fungi; phylum Microsporidia; genus Nematocida; species Nematocida homosporus. The sequence goes on along the minus strand of NW_026250515.1, from coordinate 283 downwards.
ATACTATCTAAATACTATTTAGGCATTTATTTGGACAACCCGACCAGATGGATTTACTTGACTTATCTGGCACTTACCGACTATGTCCTTTACTACTAACACATTGGCAGAACACCTCATTACTTGCCTACTCCTTCTTGGACTTCTTACTAACTTGACTGCTAGCTTTAGGATACACCATTGGCGGAGAGTCCATTAAATGAACCATAAACTTACCAACTAGATACAAACAAGCAATCAATGGCCCAATGTAGAAAAAAGAGCTACTGGATGAACTACGTAA
>NW_026250622.1:0-14849 GCF_024244095.1 Nematocida homosporus | reverse complement strand
TTGATCCGAACAACATATTGCTAACCCAATAGCAGGACGAATAAAGGCCTCTTTTCAACGATTATACTAGATCTGTTTATATCATAGAATATGATAAGAGATAAGAATTGGACTATAAAAGGAGAGTTTATTACTTTAAAGCACTTTCAGATAAGAAAGGAAGAGAGCGAAAAACCTGAAAGTATCTATCTCACTTTTGGGTTGATAGCCACTTTCAAAACATTCGCAAAATAGTGCGGAACTCGAGTGGCTCTAATTTGTCCGTGTATATTTTAAACTAGTAATTGTTAGATTTTCAAATAAAGCATCTTTATTGTATTCTGTCTCGCCAGCCTCGGAATCCGCAATTTCGGGCCTGGAAGTGACGAGCTTCGCTTTCTGCAAATAGTTTTGAAATTTCAAGTTCGGCGAGTTACAAGATTGGCGTGCAACATTTATTACACCATCATATTGTATTTCTCAATCTGAGGTCATTCTAGTCATGCTATGCTATGGCAGAGTCGCTATTTCTTTTCATGACATCGCTCAGTCTAGCCAAACACTAGCACTAAACCAAACGCCAACACCAACACTAATACTAACCCGTGCACCAGCTCAAGCAAAAGATGCTAGTTCTTCTTTAGCACCATTCCTGACGGTCTTCAGCAAAGCATTAAGGCAACAACACGTAGAACAAGTAAAGTAGAGGAGAAGGCAAAGCGTTCTTGCGCAATACCATTAGATTATTCATCAGGTCTATTTATTACTCTTAGATTCAAATAACCCAGATTCTGAAAGTGTCGTTAGAGCGAAGCCCATTGTTGACAATCGCGTCGGAATCAAGTAAGTATTTAAAAACGACTGCTAAATAGATCCGGCCATCATTCCAAGTCATCTTCTTGATCCAATCACGACTAGCAGCAGGTGTATTGGTAGTGCCCTTAGCTAAGACAAAGTTAGATGGAGGAAGGCTCCTAAGTTGGTAAATACTAGCAAGGGCATTTGTTTGTTGGCAGAATACGCACTTTTCGCTAGGTGAGACACAATTAGCCACACAAACATTGCATATTGGCTTCCCACAGCTGTGATAGCAAAATGCCTTGAAGTCCTTTTCTGGCACAAACATGCGCAGTCGTTTTGCACCAGGTTCGTCATTCTCTTGCCTCTCTGGCGGCACATACCCTTTACGGCAGCAAATATCACATGCCAGCTCATCAAGATCTTGCCTATTGCGCTTAAGATCTTCTATAACCCTTTGAAAAGGTGTCATGGGATAAGATGGTTCCGGAATGAACTTATCAAGATACTCGGTGTAGGCAATAAGATCAGGGATCATTCTAGCCGGTACAACAATGAAGGTGGGTTCCGGATTAGAGGCGCAGACCTGGAAGCTATTAAGATACTGCCAAGACAACAACTCGATAGACGGTCTATTTAGATCGGGATCTGCCAATTCAATACTACTCAGTCGCTCTAAACCAACAATCAAACAATTATACGAACGTATTAGATTCTGCACATCTTTTGTTGACATAAGGTCTTCCAGTTGTAAAGTAACCACATTCTTAAACCGATAGGCCACCCATCGAACAATAGTCACAAAGCTTTCTTTAGTTAGGTCCTGCCCATTGCTAAAGTGCAATAATAGTCTTTCAACTGATTGCCTCTGAACTAAACTCTCTTGCGGTTGGGACATAGGCTGGTCAGTACTAAGGTCATTTTCTAACCCAATCAAATCAACACTATAAAGAGTAAACACCTTCTTGTCTGTGAGGGCTGCATAGCCCAAGGGAGTCGAGATGCTCTCCATATATAAATCGAATGGCATGTCTAGAAGTTGAATACCATAACTTAGCAGTCGTCGCAAAGCATCAGCATACGCGAGAAAGTCAACAATAGCTAGCCTCATATGCAATTTGTGCAGGCCGAGTGTCTGAAGCGTCTTGCCTTCTTGGATGGCCAGATCAACATGTTTAAGTAGGGAGAAGCCTTCTATTTCGTCTTGCTCGTCGTAATGTGTGACTTCGTTTAATTCAAAGAAGTCATTGATTGTGATCGCGCTGATTTGCTGGGCTACTGGAAGAGAAAGAACTCGGGCAATAGCAAGATTGCTGAACTGCTGGTTTAAAATAGATACTTCCACCTTACGCGAAAAGTCATACCGCCCTAACATTCGGTAAAGGATGCGAACATCGACACTATTCAATACTATTGTTTGAACATTGAGACGTAGCTTGGGTTGGATTAGCATTTCTTGTTCTAGACGAGGTATCTCAAAGTTGCAGAGTGCTGGTCTAGCATCATGAATATTCTCAAGTTTAAGTTGGTCAGCTGTAATGTCCAAGAATAGATCTAGAAAAGTCATACAGTCGTTGACATAGTTTGGCCGCGGTGCTTCTGAGCCTCGGATATTGATGGTTGAGTAGCATATGTTTTGACAAAAGTATGGTGAGCATCTCTGTTTATACCTCGCAAGTATGTTACTAAGGTCGGGCATATCAAGTTTGATATCAACTGCACTTTGAAGTTTCCAACCGGGAGTGCTGAGTTCATTGCCACAGCACACAATATGATCCTGCGCATTTGGCGAAACCTCTATAGGTAGTCTCCACAAAGCACCGACAGAGACAAACAGATTTAGGGTAGTGCATAAGTCATCTCGTTCGCCCTCATAGCTGAGCTGGACTCTTTTTGCAACAATACCATACTTAGCAAAGGCACTAGTGGTATATAATTGAGCGTAATAATCGAGAGGTTTACATGTCATTATGGTGATAATTGTGGAATTGATATGATTGGTAATAAGTTGAGACTTAGCAGGTGAATCCTTTTGGGGAGCATTAATCATTAGCTGGTAAGACTCCGGAGAAACATCAAGACCTAAAAGAGTGTTGACTTTGATTTGGACTGGGTTATGTTCGCCCATGTGCAGAAGAACTGGCCAAGGTGCCATTAGAGTTAGCGCAGGATGGTTAGCAATAGCGTCTTCAAGACCAACGAAAGTAATATCCGCTGCAATACACTCGGCAATAGTGATACGCCTGCATTGAGAAGACGATTTTTGGGAAAGATCGAGTACAATATAAGCCTTAGCAGGCAAGCATTCAAAGAAAAGGGTGTAGCTACTGGTTAGTGGCAACTGCTTAAGGAGATGTGCATGAAGGAATTCTTTATCTTTAAAGAGCATACTTGAAATAGGTCGGAGTAAGAACACGCCGCTATCTGCCAAACTTGAAATAGTACTAGTTGAGATGGGCCTAATATTGAGCCGGCAAGCTGCCGTATAACTAGCATGGCGGATAACATGCTGGGCTTCTTCCTGACACTCCACCAACTGTGCCTGGTTTAGTTCGACCCCTAAGTTAGAAGCCACAGACACATTCAGCCGCCGACAGTCAAATATGTTAATAACTCGTGATAAAATCAGTAAGCTCTGCCAGTGAGGCCTGGAAATAGGCGATGGGTAGACAATATAAGCAGTTCGGGTCTTAATAACAGCGATCTTTTGTAGTTCTTCTAAATTCGCCATAATCTTAGCTGGGGATGAATAGTTAAGTAGTTGAAAACGAATATACTGACCTGAATATTTTAGCTTGTAACTGGGGGTACCTGATGTTGTGTGGGCCGATACTGGACTTGGGAAAGGATTAGCATCAGGTGTGAACTCTTTTGTTCGCATAGGAACGTAAGGTTTAACCTGCATTTCAGAATCCATCTCACTAAATGCAAAACCGATTGGTTTCAGGCTTTCTATCATCTCAGCTGAACTCGGACAATCTATTTTAGCCGCCACACATATTCCATTAAGTCCATTTGGACTCCCAATACTAGACAACCATCCAAGTAAGATATATAGTCCAATACCAATAGTAAACTGCCTTTTCATTGACTTAAAGCACCAAACATTCACAGAAGTAACGGTGATCATCCTAAAATCAAACATAGAGCTAAAAAAGAAAGAGATCACATATCTTGGTCAAGTTGGGAGTGAAACTACAGCCTATTTATTGACATCATCGTTATTTATACTTTATAACCTCCTGAGATATCATCAAACACAAAAAAGATCTTGTTCAGTATGACCAACCATCTTCATATTTTACTATGAACCAATGAATTAGTTTTATGTCATACTACAGTTTCCATTTCAGGTTATAATATCCCAAAAAGGAAATAAAAGACAAATTGATCAATATTTCTAAAAAGATCCGATTCTGACTAACAACTACCACATATCTAATGCCGTCTCATACAAAGGGCAACCAACTAGCTACCCAACCCAACCAACATGCCTCCTAACGCAATAACAGCCGCAGAAGACTCAGCGCATACATAACGTCATAATTATCCACCGGTTTATAAGCACAAACTCCGGCCTAAATACTAACCGACCAGCCAATTATTCAGCTGATTATTATAATCCGACCAGTCTTTAAACAGTACTAAACGTATAATGATAAACTGAAATTGGATTAGCAATAGATTTATTAGAGTTTACAAATAAGTACAGCACACAATGTTCTCTTATCTATATCATCATAATTTCATTAAATACTCAACCCACCTTTTATCTTCTACCTAGAACAGCATCTTTCCTCTTTATCCCTTGAAACGGATGGTTAAATTCAGAATCCAGGCGCAAAGTAAACTTCTCTATCTACCATTTAACCCACTAAAACACCCAAATAAACAACAACCCAACTAACCCAAAGCACATACCACCATTGATTTTTCTTATTAAGCCAGTCTAGATATACAACAACCGATTAAAAACTCAATTTCAAGTGATATCTCACATTGACTTATATGGTAATTGCATATTTTTTTCGACATGGATAAAGTACGAAAAGAGATAGAAAATGCTATCGTAGATGCAACGGGTTTTGATCGAGAAGCCGTTAGTCGAAGTATTATGCGATCGCGTAATTTGAAAAATGGTGATTTTATGATTCCATTTTCACAACTAACTCGAGATACAGAGGTAATTACAAAAGTAGAAAGCTATTTTACCAGTCAAACTTTCAAAAGCATTGCGAAAGTAGAAGTTAACGGTCAAATGATCTTTGTTTTTGCCGATACAAAAGAAGTAGCTAAAGATATCTTAGGAGATATCTTGGAAAGTCAAAAGGATTCATATGGAAGTTCACAAGAAGGTTCAGGCAAATGTGTAGTGATTGATTTCAGTTCACCAAATATTGCTAAGGTCTTCCATGCCGGCCACTTACGAACAACTATTATTGGTAACTACATTCAAAACATCTACAAAAAGATGGGATACAAAACCGTCAGTATCAACTATTTAGGGGATTGGGGCAAACAGTTTGGGTTGTTAGGAGTTGGATATAAACGGCACGGCGACGAGGAAAAGATGCGGCTAGATCCTATTAAGCACTTACATGACGTCTATGTGCAGACGAACAAGGATGCAGCCGAAGATCCAACCGTGCATGATAAGGCGCGAGAGTTCTTTAAGCGAATGGAGGAAGGTGATCCTGCCGCCCTATCTTTATGGCAAAGTTTCCGTGAGTTGAGTATTGCCAAGTACAAGACGTTATACGCCAAAATGAATGTGCACTTTGATGTGTACGGTGGAGAGAGTAGTTATCGACTTAATGTTTTAGCTGGAATTCGTAATCGGTCGTATGTAGAACAGTGTGAAGATGGATCTTGCATTGCTGATTTAGGCAATCTAGGTAAGTTTGTTCTCTTTAAGAACGATGGAACAGCCTTATACATTACTCGTGATATCGCAGCTGCTGAGGACCGAATTGCCACTTACCAGCCAGCACGACTGATTTACGTAGTTGCTTCACAGCAGGACTTGCACTTTAAGCAGCTGTTTAAGTTACTGGCTAAGGACGGGTACCCGCCTGAGTTATTCTTACATATCAACTACGGAATGGTACGAGGAATGTCCACCCGACGAGGACAAGTCGTTTTCTTAGAAGATATTATTGACTGTGCCCAAGAAGCCGTTAAAGAAGTCATGGCATCTTCAACTAAACTGGACCAGATTAAAGACAAAGAGTCTACTTCCTTGACTTTAGCCATGTCTGCAATTATTATCCAAGACCTTAAGGCTAAACGGGCTAAGGATTATGAGTTTGATATGAAGAAGAACACTTCGTTTGTTGGGGATACTGGACCGTATGTGCAGTACACTGTTTGTCGTCTGAAGAGTATAGAGAGGAATGCTAGCTTAGTTCTGCCACCAGTTAGCCAAATGGACTTTAAGTACTTAGAGGATCCTCGGAGTTACGATTTGGTCTTCTTACTGGGTCGGTATCCTTCTGTGGTTCAGGAGAGTTTTAAGGGTCACGAGCCTTCCGTTCTAGTGACTTACATCTTCCAGGTGTGCAAGATGGTCAATGCAATTTTCAAGGCAGTTTGGGTAGCCAACCAGCCTAAGGAGTCCGCTGAACCACGACTAGCTATGTACATGGCAGCTCGTTTAGTTCTTTGTGACGCCATGAAACTACTGGGAATCGTACCATTAGAAATGATGTGATTCCCAAACTTTTAATGAATAAAGGGGTAATAGTAGGAACTGTAGTCTTGGGTGGTGGTGGACATACGCAAGAAATGCTTGAAGTGCTTAAAGTAGCGCCATTTGAGCTGGAACGTTTGAATGTGATTGTTTCGGCCGGAGATACGCAATCAGTGGCCAAACTTAATCGGGCAGGAATTAGTAAGCAAATAGTAGTTTATGAAATACCTCGACCAAATGAAGTCCTACAAGGTTACTCAGTTGTTCGCATAATTAAGTCATTGTTTGTTTCATTTCGGGTAGTACTGGGTATATCCGGTGAGTTTTTGCTTTGTAATGGCCCGGGTCTTTGCGTACCAGTCTGTTGGTTGCACCGCCTGATGAAGCCACGTACGCCAATCTGGTACATTGAGAGTTTAACCCGACTTAAAACATTATCTTTGACCGGTAAATTAGTCCAATGGATTAGTAGTGTATTTATTGTTCAGAGCTTACAGCTAGCCCGATCGCAGTGGCCCAGACGAGTCTACCACCCAGTATTTAAGATGGATAAATCAACATAGTTTTGAAACTGGAATTAAGCTGGGCATTACCATAATTAACAGTGAGCAGACCGACTGAACGTGCTAAAGAAGAAGCAGTTTGAAAAGAAGCTTATAAAGATATCCAGTAGCTATAGCCACTGAAAGAAGAGCCATAAGAAAGCTAGTGGCTAGAAGAGTAAAGTAGTGCCGTGGCTTATGGAAGGTATGGCCATTCTTAGATGTAATGGCAATGGAATGAAGAGTACAGACGTTTTCTTTGATAAGCATGCGTGATAAGAACTTGAAGGCCCAGGAGGTAGACTTTTTGTAGGCATAAAACACATTAGTGGTTTCTTTCTGTTCATTAGACAGTAGCTGTAGGGTTATCTTGGAAATACCCGCAAAAGGAGGCAGGAAAGAACAAAGCGAGTATTCTGAGTAGATTAGAACAACAATTTCCTGAGGAGTTCTTTTTTCCAGTAAGTATGTCTCTTCATACTTAGTACTAAACTCAAAAGACCACCAGATAAGTTTCTTAGTGAAGAGGCGTTTGCGCAGATTGTTCTCACCTCGTTTAGTCTCGATTAAGGTATACTTATGGGCATGGTACAGTTCTGGAGGAATATCCGTGTTTTCTTCAAAGATCCAGCAGAAGGCCGTATCAAGATCTGCATCTACATAGCCCAAGGGCGTATCTTGGGGAAAGTAGAAGTCAGCACCTTGCATCCACTTCGAAAAGAAGAGTGACTCTTTCTGGTTGCAGTAGATAGTAATAGATCCGACTGCAGTTTCTAGCTCAACATAATTACTTGCCGCTTTGAAGTAGAAGATCTTCTCTTTCTGGAAGATAAACTTCCAACCAAAAACCAATTCTTCTACTACTATCAGTGCTGGATAAATAGAGATATGGCCACGTAAAAGTTGCTGGCTTATCTCAAACTTAGTAGTAAAAGAGTAGGTAGACTTAACAGGCAACTTGCCCACTAAAAAGTCAGTGATATAAGGCACCCGGCGTCGTTGTAGAGATACAGGATTGGGTTCTAATTTGTAATTAGCCGGAGTAGGCCGTTTTTCATTAGAAATCCGTCTTTTCTGTCTTTCTAACTCCTCAAGGGCCTTATCAGTAAAAGTCTTGTTCTCACGAGAGATTAAATGCGGATCAATAGCATTTTCAGAGGAGTTGTACTGATACTCCTTGATTTTATGCAGGTTCAGGCACAGTTTAAAGTACTCAAAGGATAAACCATGCATATGTTCTACCTCCTGGAATATACCTTCCATTAGTTGCAAGACCAATTGGTTAACTAGTAGGGCAAAGGACATCTTGGAATGCGAGTAGTTTACGCCTTTCTCATAGATATCAAAAGAATGTTCAATATCAGCAGTAGTTTCTGTACTTGGGGCTTTAGTATTCTCTAGGGCCAGACAGGCATTGTACAGACTCTTGACATGCTTATATTCTAAACAAGCTTTGCGAATGGTGTTTTCAATGGGCGCATCAATGTAAGAGTCTGAGTCTATTACAGGAGGCATGAATAAATGGCAGTTTTTGAGTATTCGGCTGTGATTCAGTTTATCATTAGGGGCTACTTTCTTGTAGAGTGGTGAATTTTCAAGAACTTCAATTGAGTAGACATATTCCTGAAAAGATAGCCGCAACTTGTCCACACACAGTTCTAAGGCTTTCTTCTTCTTCTTATGCATATCTAGGTCCTTTTTTAACTGTTTCATTTCATCCTGAATATGTTTGGCTCGATCTAGAAATTCAATATCTAGGTCGCGGGCTTCTTCTAAAGAGAACAAACGCTGTGGGGGAGGATTAGGAGGTAATTCAGACATGTCAGCATCCATAGGGTAAATAAAAAAGCAATATCTATTTATTGGGCTAGATTGGGTTGATATCGGGTTGGTATTGGGGTGGTTGGTATTGTGTTGGGTTATTGTTGGGTTAGGTGGTAAAGGAAGCGTCTATGTCGATGGGAGGAGTACGTGCGGCGGTGGCTATGACATGGGCTAGTTCATCAAAGGTGGGGGGATATTTGAGCCCGGAATGGTCTAGGTGGTGGTAAGTTTTAGCTAGGCCGGCGAGATTGAAACGGAAGGGATGGACTTGGTACTCAATAATTGGCGGGTGTTGCAGGTCGGTTTGAATGAAGTAGAGTTGCAGTAGTTGGGTTAGAGTAGTGGTATCATTCGTGTTTAGAGCCAAAGTGCGGTAGATGTCTTGAACAAGAGTTTGGAAGAGGAAGATATTGGAGAGTTCGTAAGGAAAGAAGATGAGGAGACGTTTAAGTTGGGGAAGATGGGTAACTAATTGGTTGATGATTCCGGTGAAGCGCGAGGGTGCTGCCTGGGTTGGCCGGTAGGGCAGAAGGATAGTGCGTAGCTGTCGTGTAAAAAGAACGGCGGGATCTAGAAGGTGCTGTTTGGCCAAGTCAATTGGGATGTTGGTGCGGTAGAGATCTAGAGTACTGACGGCGGGAAGGAACTTAAAAAGAGATAGTACGGCCGAGACTGAAAGAGTGGAGTTCCGGCTTTGCACTAAAGACAGCCGGGAAATCCGAGGCATGTTCTGGGTTAGTTTAAGAATATTCGCTTCTTCTTGGGATGTCCATTGCCCCAAAGGTTCCAGATGTACTTCAAGAATCCGCAAGCGGGGCCAGGCCGACTGTCTAATTGGCCCAGTGCCAAATAGTTTGACCGGACCAACTAGGGCAGTGAGGGATTGTGAGAGTTTAAACGCCCCTTTGTTTAGGTCCTCCAAGAAAGCTGTCACTGGATGGTCTTTCACCCAATGAATACGCTCAAGCTTAAAATCCCTTGGATAGTAGGCTGTAAACCCAAACCGAGTCAGTCTAGCCGATTCTAAGTACTTAAGAGCTTTTGAGGTTAGTCCAAAAGCATAATCAACCACCAGGCCAGTAATAGCCGGTGATAAAGAATGCTTCTTTCTCCAATCTTCTCTTTGGAGCACTAGCTCGACCATTTGTGCGTTCTGGTGCAAACCCGGCCCGCCTAGTGCGGCAAAGAACACTTGCCAGACCCCCGGTAGTAAATCCAGTACGGCCAGCCAGACTTCCTTCTTCACAACCACTCCATGAGCCACGAAGACTTTCAAAATACGCACTCGATTTCTCAAACTACGCTTCATCAATTGCAGATGTCCTTGCCCGCTAACCAGATCTAAACTTCTATTTTGATTTACCCATTGCAGGCCTTCCCGTCGTATTCCTCTGGCTTTCGCCTGGGTAAAGGTCAATCGCAAAGTCGAAGCAAGCTCCTTTTCGCCAACAAACTTCCTCTGAATCATCAAGTCCTTCTCAGCCCAGGCCAGTCCTACTAAAAGAAACCAACGCATCTCATCAAGTTTCCACGACCCAAACAAAGCCTCTAACCTACTAACAGCCACAGTCCCTCGTCTAGGACCAGCCGGTCTTTCTCTATGCGCCTCTAAACGATTATTCACATATCGCAAGATGTGGTATACTTCACGGGCCACAGACTCATCCGCACCAATTGCATCCAGCAGATTGTTTTGAAAACAAGTCACTTTCCGCATATCCATCTGTCCAGACTGGTACACATCCAGGACATTCACGTCTTCTTTTAGCGAGAAGAGTGAATAAACCCATAGTACATCGGCCACTTCATTCAAATCCAATCTAGGGCGGTACCCAGGAATGCTGGCCAGTTTAAAGACCAATTCCAAATATTCCAGCATCCAGTCCGATACCACTACTTTCCGCAACTCACTTAAGTTCACTAAGTCCCGGCCAGCTATACTAGTAGGCCGTTCTCCATCTATCTCCTCTTCAACCGACTGAACATGCGCATGGTACACGTTGTGTTTAACCGATCGAGCACTCAGTACTTTAGCTCCACTTGGTTTGTGCCAAACATCAAGAACTTCTGACTCACCATGTCGCACCATGTACTCTACCGACGTCTCATCAGACTTCTCTCTATTAAGCTTCTCTCGACTAAACTTCTCTCTATTAAACTCCTCTCTACTAGAACCTATCCTATTAGAATCTATTCGATTAGACTTACTTTTACTAGACTGTTTTACTTCTAAATCACTTACCATCCTGTTATCTCTAAGAACTACCTGAAAGCCATCAACTAAATCAGTGCTAATTTGACGGTATCCACTCGGTCGTTCCTCAGCTACAAAAACCACACCTTCACCTAGCAAGTAAGGCTTTGCCTGCACGACCAACCACCCGACTACTACCGCACCCCAAACTTTACCATTTCTCCAGCTGATCTTCTTACTGATTATTCTCGGCCATAACATACTCCTACGAACCCAAATCATTATAAAACCATGTTCTATAGTGTTTATTCCTTGTTTACCATTTGCGATGCCCAGTTTACCATTTACTAACTAGACTGTCATACAATTTATCCTCACTCTCAGAAAACCCCGATTCACCACCCGATAACCCACTACTCCCACTACTCCCAGAACTCTCACTTTCAGCCGAGTAAGTCCCTAAACCAGACGACAACAAAAAGTCCTCCTCATTCAACCGTTTCAAAGCATAAATAGATTCAAAAACCCACCCAACACTAACGTACTTAATCGTCTTACTAGGCAACATACCTAAATAAATCTCACCCCCCGCCATAATCGCATGGGTCGTCTTCTTACCAATATAGATATCTACCTCTCCTCCAAAATGCACAAACAAAGCCGATAAGTGCCGTTCCGTTTCAAAGAAAGAAGAAACAAACCGAGCCACACATCCAGCAAACAAGTTCTTGCGCCGATTCAAAATCACCGCCACATCTTCTCGTGTCCGGAAGTATTCCTCATGAATACTCACCAAGTGTCCCAAAATCCGATCCAACTCATTATCAAACAAATTAGCTATACACTCCCCCACTATCTTCCGCACTAACTCCTCCTTACGACCACCACCTTCACCTTCTTCACCTTCGCCAGCCTCTCCATCACCAACCTCACCTTTACCATTACCACTACCAACCTCACCTTTACCACTACCAACCTCACCATTATTTGTACTCTCATCAGCCGGCCATTCTTCACTTACTCGACCTTGTAAACTCTCTGGACTGTTAATGTCACCCGATCGGAAGAAGACGTACGGTCGTACTGGGAAGACATGCGGGCTGTACCGCCAAACATCCATCCGATCGTCTAAAATCACTACATTACGCGTATTAGTCGGGAATATACGGGCCAAGTCCTTTTCAAAACACCCTAAATTATCATCACGTGTAACAATCCGATTCCCAAAGATCTTCTTATCCCGATCCAGTACTTCTGCCATTTTAGTCCCGTAAGGCCGGTTTCCCATCGTATAGATGTGAATTTCAAAGTACTCAGCTGCCTTAGCTAAAAACCGCCGCAAACCATCGCGTAGCTTGACATAATAGGTGAAACCATCGACATTTATTTCTAACACTTCCCGAATGGCCTGCTCCTCCCTACTACTCGGCTTCCCAACTGGATACTTGCTTAGGTCTTGAAAGTACTTTGAAAACTTCCTGGTAATTGAAGTATGAATTACAGTCTGGTCAAGATCTAACAAAAGAACCATCTTACCCTCTCGCATTAAACGCTCGTAACTTGCTTCATTCACTCTCGCTGCCTCGCTTACATTAAGCAGTACACTCGAATTATTATGCAAAACCGTATAAAGACGTTCTTCACTGCCACTTTCAATCTCGGCGCCACAACACCCACAGAGACCATGGATTCTGATAGGATGTTTACACTCCTGACCGGTCATGGGTCTAAAATTTTAAAGGTCTTTATGCCCTCTAGTCGTCTAATTACATCTTTAGATCGATATCGGACTGCTAAATAAAAGGGACATTCATTGGCTTGATTTTGTTGGTGGATAGAACATCCTTTACTAAGTAAATAAGTGGCTGCTTCGACATTATTGTACCGTGCAGCTACATGTAATAATGAATTTTGGCGTGGACCAACTAATGACGTCAAATCTAAGCCCAAATTTTCAACTTCAGCCTGCATTTGTTTGTGTTGCTGATACTTAATCTGGCGACTAAACCGAAGGAACAGCCTATCTTGCCACCTATTCTGTTGACTTTTTTGGTAGCTCATTCTCCTGATACATACACAGAACAAGTTGACTTATAGAAGGGGCGAGAGGGGTCGAGATGGGCCAGGAATTGATAGGGAGGCATAGCAAGCAAATAGAAGGGGGCCTTTTTTATTTTTAGCATGGTAGTCCAGGAGTTGTTTGTCGATGGTGAACGTTTGACCGGTAGTGCGGCCAGAGATATGAATTTAGCGGCTGTTTTAGCCGTAGCCAGTACAGTACGTAGTTCTTATGGGCCACATGGTTTAGATAAGATGTTAGTTAGTAAAATGGGCGACTTAACTATTACTAATGATGGAGCGACAATCTTAGCATCTATGTCCGTTAGTGAATCAGCTGCTCGGATTCTGATTGATTTAGCCGGACAGCAAGATAATGAAGTAGGTGATGGTACGACTAGTGTTGTCCTTTTAGCAGCTGCTTTAATTGAACGTGGTTTAGAACTAGTTAGTACTGGAGTGCATCCTACCGTTGTGGCTAGTGGTTACAAGACGGCTTTTAAGCAAGCAGCTGGGTTTATCAGTAGTACCTTAGAGAAGAAGTTGAAAAGTATTGGTCAGACTGATTTACAGAAGATCTGTGAGAGTACGATGGCCAGTAAAATTCTCAAGTTGAGTAATCGGGTCTTTAGTAAGATAATGATAGAAGCTATTCAGACGGTTAAGAGAGTAGGTGCTGATAAGAAAGTAGAGTATGCTATTGATGAGATTAATGTTTTGAAAAAGCAAGGTCGGAGTATGGATGAGTCCGTTTTTGTAGCTGGATACGTTCTGAACTGTGTGCCTAGTTCGCGGCAGATGGTACGTAAAGTAGTTAGACCGAAGATTGTCTGTTTGGACATGGATTTACAGCAGATGAAAATGGGACTTTCAGTTAGTATAGCGACTGAAAATCCGGCTGAACTAGAGCAGATTAGGGAGAAGGAAGCGCATACTTCAACTGAGAAGGTTAAAAGACTAGTTAAGGCCGGGGCTAATGTCATACTGACTACTAAGGGTATAAGTGCGGCTTGTACGAAAGTCTTATTGGATGCCGGGGCTTTGGGAGTGAAAAGGTGTTTGCGCTCGGACTTGGAAAGAATAGCAGCTATTACTGGGACACAAGTTTATCGGTCTTTTGATGAGGTAGATGGAAGTGAGTTTATTCCGATTTTAGGAACGGCTGATTCAGTGAGTATTGTTAATTTTGGTGAGGATGAGTGTACGGTAGTGAATGCTAGCCGGGGTACGGGTTCTTCTATTGTACTACGCGGTCCGAATGAGCAAGTCTTAGATGAAATGGAGCGAAGTGTGCATGATGGTTTATGTGCTCTGAAACGCACACTAGAAAGTAAATCGGTTGTAGTGGGTGGTGGAGCTTTTGAAGCGGCTTTGAGTGTTTACTTGGCTAACTTAGCCCTTTCTTTCCGGACGAATGAGCAAATTGCTATTCAGGCCTTTGGTGAGGCTCTACTGCAAATTCCACGGACTTTACTAGTGAATGCTGCTTTGGATGCCAATGAGTTACTGGCTAAGTTAGTGGCTGAGCATGAGAAAGGTCATTGGGAGACAGGTCTTGATTTGGACAAGGGCGAGATTAGGAACAACTTTAAAGAAGGAGTTATTGAGCCGTTGGATACTAAGACTAAAGCCCTAAGAGCTGCCACGGAAGCGGCTATAAGTATTCTGCGTATTGATGAGGTTATTGTGCTGGCCGATGATACGCAGCCAGATCGTGAGCAATAAATGAGTTTAGTTTGAATTGGGTTATGTTTAGGTGGGTTGG
>NW_026250648.1:0-29477 GCF_024244095.1 Nematocida homosporus | reverse complement strand
CTTAGCTTATCTAAAGTAGTATGGAATAAATATCTAAGTTCTTTGCCCCTGTAGTTAACTCGTCTAAAAGTAGAGATATCTCGAGAGCCTCATTAAAGATGTGTGGGGGATGGCACGGACACCACACCAATCATTGATACTTTATTCAATACCAACCCAACCTTATCATAATTATATCTTGTAGAAGTTAGTATGGGTTGAAAACGGCGTGTAGTTGCTCAGTAACACGACATTGGGTTAGTATAACTTAGTACAACTTAATAGACATAACACAACACAACTTAACTCAATACTAACACACAACACAATCTAAACACAACACAACTCAACTTAACTCAACCCAACCCAACTCAACCCAACTTAACTTAACTCAACTGAATGTGAAAAAAGAAATCTCTCTCACAGGGAATCGAACCCTGGTCCCCCGCGTGACAAGCGAGAATGATAACCACTACACCATGAGAGATCAAGAGGAAGCCATGTGTTTTAAAGAGAAAGATGAAGTTTGCTAGTCATCACACCACCTGTCTAATAAAGCGAAAAGAATTTGCAATCCCATGGCCAGTGTTAAAAAGCTATTTAAGGCCCTTAAAGACTCGCCTGGTAAAGGAGTTAAAAGACATATTGCCCAAGAAATTATTAGTACTTATTGTCGAGTTTCTGCTATTTCTAATTTACTATTTACTGAGACTCTTTCTTTATCTGAAAGCACTACCTGGGAGGACCGAGTAGCTGCTTCGCGAGTGATTGAAGAGATGGCTAGGTGTGGATCTATTTGTGAGTCGTTTATCTTAAAAGAATATTCCTTATCTCTTGATATTGATGAAGTTCTAGCCCGGCCTAAGTTCTTAGCTGCTTATTACAACGGACAAGAGGACTCTAAGGCTAAAGGCAAGAGCTTTATCGATCTAGAAGACCATAACGTTGTCCTTAGTCTTAGTAACATCAAAATTCCTGGTGTAGCTGCTAAAGATAAAGATAAAAAGGACGAAGGAGGACTCTTCAAGCGCAAGAAGGCTAAAGAGAGAAAAGAAGACCTTTTAGAGAAGAAAGAGATTGAGTCGGCTGAAGGGTTTTATAGTGCGGTATTAAGTAATTTAGAGTCCTATACCTGGGAGACTAGGCATGGGGCAGCTTTAGTTCTATTGGGACTCTTCCGGGGCATGCACTTGCGGGAGTCTCAGGTTTTAACAAGTAATACTTTAGATAGTGGGCGGTTTTTAAGGCCTTTATTAGTGACTTTGATGTTAGATAGGTTTAATGATTATGAGATGGATGTAGCTTTATCACCAGTACGAGAAACGGTCGGTAAGGCCTTACAGGAACTCTATGGCTTCTTACCGGGTGGAGTGGCAGCAGCAACTCTTTCCTTATTAGCAACTTTAGGTGGGTATGAAGAGTGGCAGGTTAAGTACAGTGGACTAATTGGAGTACGGTGTATCTTAGGATCGGCTGGTCTGCAATTAACGCCTAAAATTGCGGCTAGTATTGGTGAGGTCTGTTTAGGCCTACTAAACGACTTTGATGAGGACGTAAAGGGAATGGCAGCTTCTATTTTAGAAGGTCTAGTTAGTTCACGGGCGGCTGAAGGCGAGAATAAGCAAATGCCGGTCTCAGGAGATAAGATAGTTGAATTGTGCTGGGAAGCTTTGGCTGAAGAGGAAGACTTGGCGGCAGCTAAGGCTAAGATCATTGCTTTAATGGAGACTTTGCGGAAATTAGGTTGTTCTTTAGGCGAGTTAGATAAGGAGCAGTATTTATCTTTGTTGCGACTAGTACGTAATTCAATTGATAGTGTACGTTTGGCTGTTCTTCAACTCTTAGAATCAGTGCCAGTTGTATCTCCACGTGATGCTTTATCTGCTTTGATGTTTAGTATGCTTATGGAGACAGAAGAGGAGATTTCACGACGGACTAGACCGGTTTTAGCTAAGGTAGTTAAGTCAGTAGGTGAGAAAGACTTAAAATCGGTAGTTGAAGCTATGCTGCCTTTGATTTGTGCATCTCCGAGTAGTGGTGATGCGTTGAAGAAATTAGGGACTTTGATTGTGATTGGTGAGACTGATATTTGTGTTTCTGATGATGGGTGTAAGGCAGCTGGACCGGAACGAGTGCTTTTTGGCCGAGTAGCTCTTTTTGAAGCGATTATGGATATGCCTGAGACTCGGGCTGTGGCCAAGTCGTTTTTCAAGAGTAGTAGTCGGCCTTTGCCCTACTTTGGACTCTTTAAAGGAGTATTAAGCATAAGTATGGGTCAAGCAGGGTTAGAAGAGTTTCTGGAAGTTGAAGCTAAGCTAGAGAATAATGGAGATCTTAATCGGGGTGTATTTGCTCTGGTTAGGATAGGACTAGGTAAGGCTCCAACTGAAAGTTACTCGGCTTTACTTTATCTATTTATGCTACTTACTCCAATGCCGCTACTAAGACTACTTTCACGTACGATTCGCCAAATGCTAATACAAGCAAATCGACCAGTAGATACGCAAGCGAGTTCTAATTCGCATAGTAAGTGCTTGGAAGATCTGCTTAATTTCGCCGTTGAAGCCGTTTGTAAGCGCGAAGAAGAGTTACAACGTGAAGATGCCAATCGACTAGCTGAAAAGGAAGATAAGAAACCAAAAGAAAGAGAGGTTAAACGGCCTAAAGTAGCCGATGACATCCCAGAAGATGAAGAGCCCTGGCGACTTCAAGTCCTCTTCCAAGAACTAGGCGATGAGTTCTTAAGTACTCCCAGCTTCCAAAGTCTTAAACAGAACCCAACTCGTGCAGTTTCTTTCCTTAAGTCTACTTTAAGTTGTTTTACGCGCTTAGAAGAGTTAGTCTTTGCCTTTAAACCTGCGATTGATTTACTAGTCCCAGAAGTAGTTGGGTTTTTAATAGGTAGAGATAGTGCTTTAAATGAACTATTTGTGCTGCAAATGAAAGATATTCTTGATAAAATGCCCAGTAATCCAGCTGGTAATAATTATGCTAAGCAATTAGTCTTCTTAGAAGCATGCATTCCTTCTTCTCGGCCTGATTTACTAGTTGTTCTGGTCTTCCCCTTGATTAGAACAATGAACGTAGTGTTTAGTGCTCCTGGTGTTCGTGAAGCAGCTTCTAAAGCCTTTTCGGCTCTTGTGCCTTTTATGTACTTAAAGAGTCCGGTTGTTTGTGCCCATGATACTCTTAGGGCTCTAGTTCTTTCGGAAAGGTCTAAGATTGAAGATCTACATCGCCGTGATGACTTAAGTTCTGTACCGATGAAGGTCACTCTTCGGGAGTACCAGAAGAAAGGAATTGAGTGGCTAGGGTTCTTGCATAAGAGTGGACTGTCCGGTATGTTATGCGATGACATGGGACTTGGTAAGACTGTGCAGGTTCTAGCTTTTATAGCCCTACAGCAGACTAAGACTAAACAACCGGGTCCAGTTCTAGTTATGTGTCCTTCGGCCTTAACTGGTCATTGGCATACAGAGGTAGACTCTCTCTTCCCTACTCTTAGCAGTACAACCATTCAGGACTTCAAGGGAGTTGGGATTTGTGTTGCTTCTTATGATAAGTTTAGAATGAACTATGAAGCATTTACACAGTATAATTGGCACTATCTTGTTCTTGATGAAGGTCATATTATTAAGAATGCTAACACAGTTCTTCATGCCCGAGTTAAGATGTTAAGAGCCCAGAATAAGATTCTACTAAGTGGAACGCCGATTCAAAACTCGGTGGCTGAGCTTTGGGCCTTGTTTGACATTCTTATGCCGGGATACTTAGGAAGTGAGAAAGAGTTTGGGGCTGAGTACTTAAGACCTATTATGCGCGGTCGTGAGGATAAAGGTACACTAGCGGAAGCTGAAGAAGCTCGGAAAAAGTTGGAAGCTCTGCACCAGCGCGTTCTTCCTTTTATGTTGCGGCGGATGAAAGAGGCTGTTTTGGCTGACTTACCGCCTAAGGTAATTACGGATGTACGGGTGCAGATGGAAGAAGTGCAGCGGAAGATTTATGAGGAGTTACTTAGTGAAGGAGATACGGCGGCCGAGTATGGTGAAGTGTCTACTTCATCGCGAAGCTTTGCTCATCTCTCTAAACTTATTCGTACATGTTCTCATCCAGGTCTCTTATCAAAGACTGATGATCCTTTAGGGTTGAGTTGTGCGGAACGGGCTAAGCTACCTTCTGGGAAGATGTTGGCTTTACTGGACTTGTTAAAGACTATGGTAGGTACGAGTAAGGTCTTGGTTTTCTGTCAGTATAAGGCGACTATTGATATTGTATCGGCAACGGTGGCGGAAGTAATGCCGGAGGTGCGCTGGTGTCGGTTGGATGGCACGGTTAAGGGCGACGAAAGAGCAGCACTGGCCAAACGGTTTAATGGCGACCCGGAGTTATCTATTATGTACTTAAGCACGCATGCGGGTGGGTTGGGTCTTAACTTGACTGGTGCCGATGTAGTGATCTTCTTTGAACACGACTGGAACCCGATGATGGACTTACAGGCGATGGATCGAGCCCATCGACTTGGGCAAAAGCGGTCGGTGAGTGTCTTCCGGCTTATTACTGAGCGCACGATTGAAGAGAGTATTATGTCTCTGCAGAACTTCAAGCGGTACATTGCTGGTGCTATTGTTAACCAGCAAAATGTTGAGATTGAAAGCATGGATACGGCCAATGCTCTAGAGCGCTTTGGCAAGGAGAAGACTTCAGCAGCACCAGTTGATAAAGAAGATGAATATCGTGATCTGTTTTAGGTATCACAACCAGATGACCTCAATACCACTCAAACATCTCTATCAAACACCTCTATCTAATACCTCTATCTAAACTAGTAATAAAGTAGTATAATTCACTTAATTCATCTAACTAATTCAACCATTATATCTAGCCACCTCACCTCACTTCACTTCACACCACACCACTTCACTCCAACCCAAAACCAATACCAACTCTATCTTATCTCACTACCCTTCAAATTATTCACAGCACCACCAAACACTAACAACTTACACCAACTCAGTACCAACTCAGTACCAACTCAGTACCAACTTAGTGCCAACTCTATCTTAAACAGATCCTAAACCGGCCCTAATCCAAATACTAACCCAACACCTAACCTAACTCAACTCCACCTAACACCTAACCCAACTTAATACTAAACTAATATTAAACTAACGCGAGTTCTATTTGTTTTAGGTGATATAATGAATTGGAGGTCTTGTCATAATTGGGGTTTGTTTGTAAATAATGCGGAGGTTTATGTTCTTCAGTGAACACTCGGCTATCTCAAGTGACGATTTTATGGAGAAATATAGCCTGCCTAAACGCGGACCGGCGTTTGCTAAGGAGTACGAGCGTATTTTCCAAGATCGTCTACCAATGACTTTGCACCAGGAAACTCCGGAGAAGCCAGAGTTTGTTGAGAAACGGGCTGGGCCTATTCGCTGTACCAAAGTCAAAGGTCTGGCTGATGACTTCTATAGCAGTCTTTTGGACTGGCAAGGAAGTAATATTGTTTTTGCCTTAGACGAACGCGTCTTTGTTCAAAATTTCCTTACCAGTCGCATCTCACTGATTGCTCGACTTAGCAGTACATACATTACGTCGGTTAAGCTTTCTCCAGATGGATCTTGTATTGGGGCTGGCACTTGTACCGGTGATGTTGCGGTAATTGACTTGCAGGGTAAAATCATCACTCGCCGGCATCAGCACAAGTCCCGGATTGGCGTACTTGAATGGGATGGCCGCCAGATGCTTACTGGGAGTCGAGATAGGTCGATTAGGTACATTGATCCGCGCTCTCCTGAGGATCCTCGGGCTGTAATTGTACATACCCAGGAGGTTTGCGGCCTGGCCTTTTCACCGACCGGTGCCTACCTGGCCTCAGGCGGCAACGATAACAAAGTGTTCGTCCTGGATGGTCGCGCCCACTCCTCGGTGGTGCACACCATTTCGGCCCATAAGGCAGCAGTTAAAGCTATTGGCTGGTGTCCTGATCGTACGGATTTGCTGGCTTCAGGTGGGGGTACGGCCGACCGAACCGTTAAGATTTGGCAAATAGCTGGTAATTTGGAAAAGCTACTTGACTCCATTGACTACGGCTCACAAGTCTGTAACCTCAAATGGACCAAAAAGAATGAACTGATCACCACCCATGGCTACTCGCAAAATGACATTCGTGTTCTTGATGTGAGTAAGAAGAAACAGACGCGAGTGTTTGAAGGCCACAAGAACCGGGTTATTCATTTTGGAATGAGTCCCGATGAAGAGTACTTTGCCACCGGCTCGGGCGATGAAACAGTCTGTGTTTGGCGGGCCCGTGAAAATGATCTAGCCAACTTCCCAGTACGGTAGTCTGTTTGCTTGCTATGCCAACCAAATGTATAAAACAGGTCCAGCTCTCTAACACATCATGGACAAAAACAAAGAAGACAGCCCCGATAAGTATGTCTCTTTTAACATCTCTGATCTACCTACTTATGGGTATCTCTACAAAGAAGAGGATGAGAAAGGCTTTAACGACGACTTCAGCTTTTCTATCTCAAAAGAGCCTAAATTTGGCGGGGCTCTTCTAGCCGATGGCCTTTCTCCATTCCTCGGCAAATACCCAGCCAAGCCCGAGCTTCATGAGCCACAATCTCATCCCAAAGGCCCAATAGACCTTTTCAAGGGCCTCCCCGAGACCGCCAACACTCTTGGCTACCAGCCGCCAATGGGTCTTCCCAAAGAATACCCTCCCTACAAGAAAGCCCCACCCAAAGACCCCATGGAGAAGTACAAAGCCTTTGGCTACTCACCTTACGGCCAAAGTGAAGAGCAGGCCATCTTTGTCAATGCCAACCAATACCCCTACATTAAACGCCGCAAAGAAAGACGAGACTACCTGGACTCCCTAGAAAAGAAGAAAGACGTCGGCTACCAACACGAAAGCCGGCATAATCACGCAATGAAGCGTCCTAGAGCGCCATCTGGGCGATTTCTTACCAAAGAAGAGGCCATGCAGCAAGACCCAGAGGCAGATAAGCAATAAACGCATGACCATTTTTTCTTTATGGCTGCTAGGGAAAATGAGACTGTTCTTGATGCCTACTTAGAGTCAACTATTCTTCTTTACCTTGATATTCCTTATTTCCTGAATAATCCTTGGTATTTGTCTTTATGGCGGCGTTACTATGAGATAAAGAAAGATGCGGCTGTTCTCTTTCTGATGTTTGAGCGTAAAGTTGGTTTGTTTGGCTCTTGGCTGTATGTTGAGCTGTATGAGCATTTTCAGCGGCAGAATTGTCCTTCTTGCGCCCAGGAGATCATTCGCGAGGGTTTGAAGTCCCAG
The DNA here is from genome assembly GCF_024244095.1 of Nematocida homosporus. Lineage (NCBI taxonomy): Eukaryota > Fungi > Microsporidia > Nematocida > Nematocida homosporus. The sequence goes on along the minus strand of NW_026250648.1, from coordinate 22,174 downwards.
GCGTATCCTAGAGAGGATTTACTCGACAAAGCCGTGGCTGTTGCTGAGAAGAAGCATCCATTGGAGAAGCCGGCGCGAATTAACCTGTTTGGCCGTGAGTGGGTAAAGAAGAGCCGACTGGCCTATGATAGTGAGGCCTTTTTGGTGGGAGGATATCGACTGTCCTTCCTGGAGTACAAGATAGTCCGATATATAGAAGCAAGAGAGAGACTAATTGAAGAAGAGACTGAAAAGGGTCTGAATGAAGTGTCCTTGCTCTTTGGGTCGAGTCGAGTAGGCCAGTCTCAGCACAAGGCGGCCTTAGATGAGATTATTGCCGGTGAAACTACAAGAACGGCTATTGGAGATGTGGAAAGTACGAGTATTAATGTGCTCGAAGAAACACGGGATGAAAAGGTCTTACAAACTCACCGAGTAAGTGGTTCAGCCGCAGATAATGTAGACTCGAGTTGTCCGTCAAGACTTAACTCGGCAGCTGCCCAACTAAACCAACAAACTATGAACCAGTTCATGCCAGGTGCTGACTCTCTTATTCTAAGCGATCTTAAAGAGATCTCCACGCCTCTAGTCAAACGACCTAAACTAGCAGATCTTTCAGTTGATGGCCAAGTAGGCAATTTAGTAAACAACGAAGTAAGCACTCTAGCAAACAACACAATACTAGCTCCAGTAGATACCGTAAATACTAATCCTACCCAGATTCCAACCGCGCAAACAAGTATATTGCTGGAAAGCAACCGGTCCTTGCTGAATGACCTAGTTGGTATAGTAGATGAACTACCCACGGCTAGTCCAATTGCCCGGCCAGATACCCCGCCCCCCGTAATCGACTCCGAGTTAAGTAAAACCCCAGCCCCTATCTCTATTCCAATTCCACCCGCCCCGGGCGATAAACTAGTCATTGCTGGCACTCTTTATATTGCTAAAAAGACTCTTGGTGGCCAAACCTTCCTAGTAACTCGTATTGCTCGACTAGGTGATGGCCATGTTACTCTTAATGCTCGCGACTATGCCCTGAAGGTTCGACCTCTTCCCCAAACTCCGGAGATCGAGCTCAGCCGGCGTTTGAAAGCCAACTCACACTGTATTCCCCTGGAAGAAGTATTTGAATCGAGTTGCCAGCTCCTTTGTCTCTTTCCTTATCTCGAAATGGGATCACTTAAAACAGCCGTCCTTCTTCTAAAGAACCAATACGGACATTTACCTGAGGTACTAGCCGCCCATTATATCCACCAGCTACTGCGTATCAGTCAAGATCTGGCCCAGCAAGGCATTAGCCTTCTTAACTGCACAGAAGATGACTTTGTTCTAGCCGCCGAGGATAATCGAATTGAGCTCAAACTAGCCTCTTATGGTAATCTAGTCCCCACAGACGTATCCTCGGCTTCTAATTTAGCTACCAATACCAATACTATGCCTGCCATCACTTTCTTGACCACCAGCACCAACATAGTCTATTCAGGCGAGACTCTTCACCCCCAGCCATCCGCTCAGTGGCAAGGTCGTCTGCAAAGCTACCTTACACAACCTAAAGAATCCTCTGAGCTTCAGAACCTGTTTATCTCCCAAGAGGTGTCCATCTATGAGTGCAGCTAGAATCAATTACAGCACATTGTGTGGCAATACTGTAATTCGGTTATGTTATGTTGTGTTACGTTATGTTACGTTGCGTTACGTTTGGTTGGTTGGTTGGTTTAGTATATGAATTAGTTCTGTGATAGTAGTGCATTAGTAACATTTATTGATGATCCCAAGACAACACTAATCCAATACCAACTCAATATATCCCTAACCCATCACAATACAATACTAACTTAACACCAACTCAACTCAATACAATACTAACTTGACACTAACTCAACCCAATTCGATTTGAATTCTTAAAATAAATACAACTGATCCTGTACTCTAGTTTGGAAGACTTGAAGTCCCTTTTATTTTATCTACTTGGTTCTTCTATTTATGTGGCTGTACATCAAATAACTGGTGCAACGGCTTAGAGCACCACAAATTGGATTAGTGAAAGTAAGAAGACGATCTAATCTGATAGAACTTCTTGGGGGTGTACTTAGGACTCTTCCAAATTGTATAAACACTCGACACCAATGATAGATAAGAGTAGTTTTGATCTAAACAGTCCGAAATGCTCTCCAGAGTTGCACTGAACGCCTCCAAATCGTCATAAAAGGCCGGGGCATTCTCATGTAGATACTCCAGAACCTTGGCTACTGAGTTCTGTTCCAGGAGAGTAAAGATCTTAGGCGTCATACTCTCCTTCTTCCGATAGAGAATCTTGCCAATCAAGTGAAAGAAGGACACCTGGCTATCTGGCTCATCAATCACGTAGTGCTGCACCGAAGTCGGCAACTTAGCTAGCAGGCCGGCCTTGTGCAGGCTTTCTGGTACCTGAGGCAGCAAGAACTTCTGGTGCATGGCTCGTTGTGTAACCTTATTCAATCGAACATGGACAGCGCCTTGAATCTGCTTATAGAGATACGGAGATTCAGTTTCGAAAACAATCCCATGGTAGGCTTTCTTTTTGATTTGATAGTTATCACCAGCCACCCGCAATAAATAAACCGTGCGAGGATTCAAGCGATACTCAGACCACTCTAACTCACTGTCTAAGAGGACTAAGTCATAATCATACTTAGCACAGACACTCCGGATCAAAAAGGTCTTCCCACAGCCGGCAGGGCCCGAAACAACCACGGGTTTTTTCAGCACATCCAATAGGGCAGTCTCCAACTGTGAAACTTTCAACGGAGGATGCATAGCCAGCAAAAAAGAAACGAACAAAAAGATAAAGTTCCTTATCATTATTAAGTAGGTAGCGAGATAGAAAAGATGATGCAGAAGTTTCAGAGCCACGCGCCCACGCTTACAATCCGTGAAACTTCAACGACCAAAGAGACAATTTTTGGGGCCTTAAGATCAGAAGAAGAGAGCCTTAAAATCATAGATATGGCTCGAATGAATGTTTTACCCCGAGTAACGTCCCGTTTGACTGAGGAAGAGAGGCTTATGATTCGGCCCGGCAGTATTTATGTCTATGAGGAGGATGAGAGCGGGATTTCGCGTTGGACAGACGGCAAGATGTGGTCCTCGTCCAAAATATACGGCCGCTGCCTGATTTATTACCAGTTAGAGGCCCCGGAGAACAAGCAGGCGTTGGAATCAGCAAGAAGCGCCACTACCATAGAAGAGATTCTTCATGCAGGCAGACAAGCTATTTCTAATGAGGACGCACCGGTCAAGCGGGAGTCCACTAGGGACCCATCTGGGCTGATAAAGATGACTATTTCTTTAACATACCAAAAGAAAGTCTATCATCTAATTGCCTATACAACCACTAAGTTCATGCGAGAGTCCCAGCGCCTGCCGCTATGGGAAATGGTGGATGCCTGGAAGGTTCCACCCAATCTTCAGCTAAGAATGGCCTATCGCCGCAAAAGAGCCTCGCTTCAAGAGATAGATCGACCTGAAATACCAAATGCCTCTCCTCGCCGACAAGATAAGGATCCGCGCCGAACTCGATCCTGCCCCAACCTGCTTTCAGTTGAGACTCCCAGCTACTCGAGCAGCAAAAAAGCCCAAGATATTCTCAAGCTAGATCTTGATCTCGACTCCCGGTTCTTCAATAACACGCATCTTCTTAATACACACCTCAGTGTATCCGATGGCTTTAATCCCGCCAGTACTTTCAATATACCCAGCAACACCAACCCAACTGATAATCTCACCCCAACCAACAACATCAACTTATCTTTCTCCTGGGAGAGTGAGAACTACTTCATCTAAGCACTTACCTCACGTGCACGGCTTCTTATCTAGAACAAACCATTCTAAGTCAGACCAATAAACTACATACTACTAGAAGATTTATTGAACTAAGTAAGCTTTATCTTACTTCATTATATCCTATTTGAGCAGACCTCCACACACAGAACAACCCATCTCATCCTAGCCCATCTCATTCTAGCACACCACACCAACCTAACACTACACTACACCACACCACACCGACTGAATTAGTTATGGCAAATCCCGCTCAACAATGATGTAGTGAGAACAGCTAAAGCAGTCAATTAGCCGCTGGTGAGGGTGGCTGGCCCTATAGGTCTCGCCGCAGCGACAAACAACACCTCGGGATAGCTCAGCCAATGAAACAACTAGATAGGGAGGGCCCCGCTCTGGTTCTTCCTGGCGCGATAGAATAGACCGATAGGCTCGCTCAACAGCAATAAACCCTCGGGCAGTATCACTTCGACTTGAGTCCGGATGTGTTTCTTTGGCCCGCCGGCGAAATGCCCTCCTAACTTCCTCTTCTGAGGCATCTTCTCTAATCCCAAGAATGCTATAGGGATTGTCCTCTGACATATAAATTTCTAGGCAACGGTTGGAATACTAAACAAAGCAACAGACTGAAACATTGTCAGAAAACGTGCATTTATAGCGAAAACAAGCAACAACATATGAGGATACTCGGATTAGCCATTCTGATAGTAGCCAGTGCATACTGCTATGTGGATGTTGATGCCCGAGAAAGGTCCGGACCGTTCAAAACAGTTTTCTTCCTACGCCGACTTAGTCCTTCGCCCTTCAGCACTGGACTGCAAGAACGACCCTTACCAATGGGGGCCCACAAACGCATTGGGGCCGAAGAGAAGTTCTCCCCATTCCACTCCGTCTTGGTTTTAAGACGCCGCCGGCCCGAAGACATTCTCGAGTCAATGTTCCACCGAACTGAGAGCGCAGATAGCTTCATTAGAGACTTCTTAGTGTCGCACTTGCAACACATCCAAGAAATCGAGGCAACAACGCCTCCCAAGCGATTTAACACGGAAAAGATCTACAATGATATTTACCGCAAGTCCAAACACCCACCTAAGCTTGCACCAAAGCACCCAGCTCATAGAAGCCACCTCATTGAGGACGAAATTGACACAATTATGGCCAACGCCGCCAAGGAGCTTACTGTTCCAGAAGAAGCTGCCAACCGCGCTAGTATTGGCCAGCGCATTGGCAAGACCAAGAAGAAGGTCAGACGGGGCATTAAGAAGGCTAAGAAAGCACTAGGAAAGGGTGTGAGGCTGAACATGCTTACTATTCTTCTCTTTATAGTAATCGGTGTCGTTTCAGGATATGCTGGGTACTCCATGCGAAGAAATCCAGCTGCAGAGCATTATGCTCCATTAGCTAAATAGAAGGGCGCAACAGTAGAAGGTCTGCTAGGGCAGAGGGGCCAAGGGGCCCAATGAATAAATGTCTTCTTTATCTTCGCCGGTAGGCCTTGGCCTTCATCGGACAGTATTTAACAATATGGCCCTTGCGCTCACAATTAAAGCAAACCGCCGAGGACTTGTAGTTGGGCTTAACTAGCTGGTTTAACTGGGCTTGTTCCTTAGCATAGCACATAATGGTCTTAATCGTCTCCTGCCAAGTTGCTTCTGGCTCAACTCGTTCCCACAGACTTGGCATGTCAATTGCTCCCGCTACTTTCTCTATCTCCGCTAGAATCGATGCCTGAATAATGCCATCGACTGTTCCTAAGAAAGCACCCGTTGCTTCCTTGGCTGGGCTAGTATTGGCTTGTGGCAAGTCAGACTGTGTTGTGATTGTATGCATGTCATCTGCTTGTAGAGTGTTTTCTTCTATTATGTTGTGTTGTGGTGGAGTAGGTAGAGACGTGTCAGATTGAGGCATGTTATGCTCTTGAGTGATGGATGCTGGAGCAGTTTGGATGGGGGCGGCGTTGGGCTTAGAACTCTCCTCTTCATTAGCCGACAAAGAGCTGATCTCAGAATCACTATTTGGAGTAGATGGTAGAGGAGAGGCAGACAGGGCGGCTGCCGCAATACTAACCATACTAGGACCGGACTTGGCCTCAAGACTAGAGGTGGATGGGGCTTCTATGCCAGCAGCTAAACAGCCATGGCTTTGTAATAGCTCCTTAATCCTAGAGAGCCTTCTTTCTCCCCGAATGATCTCCTGTGCTATTTTGGCCTTAAGAGGCCCTAAGGGCTGGCTGTCATAGAGGGTATAAAGATCTTCCAAGTGCTTGGGAGCCGCAGCCTTAAGAATCTCCACCTCCCAAAGCAGAACCTTCCGCTGAACACCTCCCTTCTCAATGGCCAATAAAATGGCCTCCCGGCTACCTTCTTGATTTACCATTGGTTTATTTACAACAATCACTTAATATAGACGTGATCTAGCATTTAGATCGTCTTGTTTTTTTGGGCATGCAACAGAGCTACACAGACTTCATTCGTAGCGATCATAGCATGTTTACGCAGCGAATGATTCACATCATTCTACAGCGGCTTACAGCTCAAGGCGTTCAGGAAGGCATATTTCGCGCCAGCAAGAACGATCTTAGTATGAAAAGGCTCTACAAGAAACTCTTTCCTTCTTCGCAAAGTTCGTCTTCTTTAGTGGCAGCCCATCGGTTGAAGCTCCACTTGCAAGACGGAATGGAAAAAGAAGCTCTAGAACAGATGCGGAAGATTTCCTCCTTTACAGACTCTTCCATCTTTTGTCTTCTAAACCACTCCTTTCTACTAGCACTGATAGGTAAGATGCCTATGATTGTTGAAGCCTTCTTAAGCAAGGGGTTTCCGCCAAGCATTAACTCACGAGTCCTAGGCACCCACAAAAACATTGTCTTTCCTACTTACTTTCTCTTGGCCCTGGCCGTCCAGAACCTTTCCATTATCATGCTCTTCTTTAAGCGCAACATTGACTATTTGGAAACCTGGCATGGCTTAGGCCCGGTGCACTTAGCGGCCGTCAATCCAGATATTAGGGTGTTAGACATGGTCCTGGGCCACGGAAATGCCCTAGAGTATACCACGACAATGCACTACTCTTTACTCTGCAGTCTATCCAAGAAGGAAACGGATTTACAGAAGATGATAGGCGGCCGACCAATCTATCCAATTGACCTAGCGGCCGTGGCCGGAAACTGGGGCGCTCTTCTCCTTCTTATAAAGAAAGCTCCTAAGTCAGCCAAGCTTTCTCAGAACCTCCTGCACATTCTCAATGGGCTTGACATGAGTATTAATGCGATTCAGCAAGGAGCAACCATTGACCAGACGTTATTTGACGGCTCAACTGTCCTTCATACTAAGGCCTACAGCAATCGAGCGGCCATGGCTGCCTTCTATCTTGGCTGCGGCCTGTCCACCGAAGAGAAGAACAAGAAGGGCGATACACCCCTTCTAGTTGCTCTCAAACAAAGTCACCAGGAAACCTCCTGGGTTCTTGTTCAACACGGTGCAATTGTTCCACCTACCTATGCCACCCATCCTATTATTCTGGCCATAAACGAAGGATGGGCACCAGACACCACCATACAGGACCAGATCAACTACTACTACCAAGCCGGCACACAGGCCCTTCCTCTCCCCAAGCCACCCAGCCGTTTCTCAATCACCGGAATACTGAACCCCATGAAGAAGAACTACAAATATGAAATGAACAAGCTCAACAACAAAATAGAGCGAATCAGCACCGCTATCCAAAGCACACTCACCGAGCTTCCCAAAGAAGAGATTTACGACCAATTCATCAAAATGGTCTCTAAACGGCCTCCAAGCAAAACCAACCCCAACACAATCTATCCATAATTCGCCGCAATCATAATCACCACCAACCCAACTATCGAATAAATAACACATAAATCACAACATTACAAAATCATCACAATAGGCCCCGATCTACCACGCGCATTATTACATTTCACACACGTACATGCAGCAAGCGCATCTATTGCAATACTACACCATACTACATCTCAACCCTAACCCAATAATACACCACACTACATCTCAACCCTAACCCAATAATACACCACACCACATCCCAACCCTAACTCAATACTACACTTTACTTTATAGCAGCCCATCAAATCAAATCACACCCTAACCCAATACTAACTCAACTCAACTTAACTTAACTTAACTTAATTCAATTCGGTAGTTTATTAAAAGTCACATTCCACTAAGGCCAGCTCATCGTTCTCAACCGAAGAAACATGAAGCTTGCCACTTTCAACCAGAAACTCAAAGGCACCCGCAATCTCCTCAGCGCTGTATCCATGCGACATAAGCATCTTTTGTGCTACAGCCTTCTTAAGCCCAGTATCGCCCTGGTTCCGTTGGAAGCACTCAATAGTATCCATATGAATCCGACTTAGAACTTTCGATGCCGCCGGTCGGTTCCACACCCCACTGTTATTCTCGGTATATCCCAGCAAGCTTTCATCCGCCTGCGCATCAGCCGCTAGTCCCGACTCCAACGGCGCCTGGCAACTGGCTACATTCTCCTGGTGCTGTTGAATACAAGTAAGCAAATGAAACGCCAAATAGTTCCCATCCTCAACTAACCCAATGTGTGTACAGTTAAGCACAGCCTTCTGATTATAAGCAGAAATAGAGCCAATAACCATAACAAAGTCTCCCTCCACTCGATCGGCTGCCAGCCGAGTAGCATTGGTATTGTTTTGCCAAATGCAGCAGTCAATGTGTCCGGTCCCGTCGTAGATCGTAAAGAGAAACGAATTCGAAGTTCGTTTTGATCCGCTCAGCCAGCCCACCACAAGCACATTGTGCACCGACCGGCCATCAATCATCATAACAGTAGATTTAGCCAAAGGCAGCTCCATATTAGCCAACTGCTTAGCCGTCAGTCGCCTAATCGAGTTGGTTCTGATTGTTTCCATGTCAACCGGAGATAGAATACTAGACATACAATAAAAAAAGTCCAAAGTACTAAAAGGTCTCTTAGATAGCCAAATAAGGAAAGAGTCTTTCCTAAAAAGGAAAGAAAATACTATACAATCGAAATCAAGTAAAAACAAAACCAAAATCAAAAGCAAGGTTGCCAACGACTAGGCTAGGACTTGCAAATTTTTTATGCCGCCGCTAAACGAAGCGATGTTTCAATACAAATCCGATATTTCCTCATTAACTGATGGACAAGGCTTTGTGCTAGCCCAACGAAACAAAGGCTGGGCTATTATTACCTCAATTGGCAAGTCGTATACGATCTATGATCTCTCTAATCTAAATACTGTAGAGAAAGGACCCGAGCAGTCCGACTCCGTTCGCATTGGCGCGTTCGGTAGATTTGCTGTAACACTTAGTAAGGAAGGCCAATTGGCCATATACAGTCGAGGCGCTCAGATTGTATCTGTTGAGCTACAAACTCGACCGGTTCAGATGCTTAGCATTGACACGGAGATATATTTAGCAAGTCCCCAAGGAATCGAAAGAGTAAGCATTGAGTCGTCCTTAGAAGGCGAGTTAGATACGCCCGGCCAGAAGATTACAGTCAAAACCGAAGTCTTAGAAGGACTAGTGAGTCCAAAAGGAGATAAGGAAGAGATAGATATTACGCACATGGTTCAAATTGGCCAGTCTAAGCTACTAGCTATAATAGCCAACCAGTCCATGCTTATCTACAACCCAGAAAAGAAGAAGACTGTCTACTGTTTATCCTGCACTCCCTTTATAGGCGCCACAGATATAGCCCAATCAGTCTCACCATCTATTCTAGCCGTCTCTTTACCCAAAGAAGTACTGATTATAGATATTAAGAAGGACCAAATCAGGCAGTGTATTCCTCTAGCCGGCGTACACTCTCTGGCCTTCCGCACTGATGTTTTAGGGTCTAAAGAGTTGGTGGCTGCGACTGCCACGACTTTACATAGGATTGATTTAGAGAAAGGGCTTATTACGGCTAAGATGAGTTTGCCCGGTTGTAAGACTAGCAAAACCAATAGAGCACGAACTTATATCCGATTTGTACCGGGTTTGCCTTTCTTAGTAGTTGCCCAGGCCAATGGCATCCAGGTCTTTGACTTCCGGTCAAAAATGGCCCTGCTTAAACGCCGAGCCGGAGTTGTATTCAGCCAGGACGCAGTAGCAACGTTCTTCCGTGACACCTTAGTGGTGGCTACTAATGAAAAGGTCTATGCTCTCTCCCTACGCAAAGAGACGCAAAGCAAAGAGATTGCTAACATAGATGCGAAAGGAGAGCCTGTAGCTATTTCAGCAGCAAAGGGCCATGTTCTAGTGACTTTTAAACAGTCCGTGCACACTCTAGAAGAGACAGTAGGCGGCCTAGCTAAGAAAAAGAACCTGGCGGAAGTATCGAAACAAAACTACCTGTCCGGCAGTCTTTCAGCCTGTCGGGAGTCGGCTATAATGATTCATCGCGAAAGTCCGACCGAAGTGCGAGTTTTGGCCATGTCATTGCGATCGGGGTTCCTACACAGTACTTTCACAGCGGCAGAGCCTCTAGCTTCTGCAATGGACTTTGCCGGACAAACAATCCATCTGCTCTATGAGACGCAAGTATTAAGCTTTACGACTTCTAGTGGCCAACTTAGTTCAACAATTACTATTCCTGCCTGTGCCATGGGAACAATCATTTCTTCCTTCCGAGAGTTGTACTATGTTACGTGCAGCAGCACAACGCTCTACTTTATTCAGAAGAGCGGCACAGTGCTTCGAGCATTGAGTAAACAAGAAGGCTCGCCATTGCTTGTTCGTACGACCAAGAACTCTAAATGGGTTTATGTACTGACGGCCCTAGATAATGGCCAAAGCGTCCTAGAAATCTTTGATATCGAAACAGCCACGCGTCTTACTCAGCTACACTTCCCAAACCAGCCCAAGAACATCTTGATCTCGCCCAATAACACTTCATTAGTAGTGATTACCGATCGAATCTTACTTTACAGCAACACAGCCATTATCCAATCCACCCCAGCTAGTACACAAAGTCTCCATCCCGGCACGGGCATCCAGTTCGAGCCACAAGTCAAAAGCCGACTACGACTCTTTATGGACTACAACCGCCAGGCCAATTCCAAGACCGAACTAGATAAACTCGGACCTTTAGACATGCTTAATCAAGAGAACATTGAGAACTTGCCCGCTGCCAACTACTCTGCCGATATACCCATTCAGGCCCTTCTAGAAACAAACTGTCCTATCTCCAAGATCATTTCCTACCTCAAAGAAGTATCCGATCCTACTACTCTTTTGACCAGTCTTACCCAGCAACTAGAGACGCACTACAACATCAGCGAAGTGCTCATCAACCGCCTTCTTCACTTCCGCCGCAAAGACATTGATCTTCAACAGGCCCAAGAGGCCATCCAACAAAGAGAGGGCACCACAGAGCGACTTATTAACCTCTATCTCTCGGTTCTTTCGCTTTCGCAATAAACAATTACCTAACTATTCAATGTGGATGACCAATCTTATCTCAACATATCTCATTCTATCGTAATGTAATGTAACTTTATATTATGTTATCGTAATGCAACTCTATATTATCCTATCGTAATGTAATGTAACTCTATTTTATTTGATCTTATCATAATGTAAATCTATCTTATCACATTCTATCTTAGTGTAATGTAACTCTATCTTATCTTATCAGAACTTAATTATATCTTAACACATTCGATCTTATCACATTCTATCTTAACCCAATGTAACTCTATATTATCTTATCAGAACTTAATTATATCTTAACAATGCATTTGGCTGTAATTCTTTAGAACTGCATGGTTAGTTGATTTGTGTTCCAGGTATTTAAGCGCGGATAACTATTTATTGATGGAACAGCATCTTCTTTCTCTCTTATCAAAGATATTTAGCAAAGAAACCCTTTTAATTGAAGATAACGGCTCACTATACCTAGAAAGCACACCGTCTATTTCCTTTACCGAAATAGAGCCCTTTACGCCCATAAGCTAGCATTGTATAGGCTTACTACGGCATTAAGTTAAGTTTACCCCAGCCAATTAGGGCATTAAGCAACCACATAGCTCAATACCCACTTAACTCAACTCAACTCAATCTTATGCCAACTCAATCTTCTCTTAACCTAATCTTCTCTCAACATAATCCCCTCTTAACCCAACCGCATCTTAACGCTGTTTAGGTGGGTACTTTTCAGCTAATTCTTTCTGAATTCGTTCTTCCTCCTTACGAACATCATCCATAGTCATGTCCTTCCACTCATCTTCCAGTTGCAAGACCTCTTGGTGTCCTTGAATAAAGATCTTTCTTATAAACCGCTCAATGTCCCCAATATATCGCTTTCCCAAGAAAGTCATGTGGAAGTCAACTTGCAATCGTTTGAAAATAGTCATGACCTTCCCGCCCTTTTGCTCCCAGCCAACTGGATACTTCCCCGTCAAGTCCTTTAGCTCCTTTCCAGGTCCTGGTACAGCCAACTGCACATCCCTAAATAGATCTAACACTTCACAAGATTCAGCTGCAGGCAAGTTCTCAAAAGGATCTACAGCCGGCCGATAGTCCGGGAAGAACATTGTGTCTATTCTAGCTGTAAACTTCTTCTCCGACAAAGCACCACTTGTGTACATCGTTAAGCATTTAGGGAATGCATTATAGGACACTTCAGTCATTGTCAAAGATCCCGACGGAGCAACCGCTCTAAATATACCCGGCACTTTATTGGCAAAGTCTAATAACTTGACTGTAAATTGGCAGTCACCCAATACTTCGTGTGTTGCCGGTTTGTTTTCCAGCACACTAACCCGCATCCCGCCATTAGCTTCCCTCATACTTACACAGCAAGTCGTATGTAAATGGCCAATATTATATTCATCTAAAGAATAAGGCATATAAATGACATACAAGGTAGTCTTCTGTGGCATCTTCCCAATTTTTAAAAAGACTAATTAAATAGGCTATTTAGGTCAGAAAGCTTCTAGTCGGCTTAAATAGTCCATCAATTAACCAATTCTCTTAAGCCATATAAATTGATTTAGCACCCCAATTGGCCCAATTACTTAATTACACCATCATTTCAAGTACTAACCCATTACCACCCCATTACCAACTCAGTATCAACTCAATTCAGTACTAACTCAATACCACATTGCCCGCATAATCAATAAATTGAACTCAATACCAACTTAAACTAACCCAACCCAATCCAATACCAATCACAAACCAACTCAACCCAACTCAATAATAAATCAGCTGCAGCAACACCACCTAACTCAACCAAACACAACCCAACTCAACCAAACTCAACCCAACTCAACCAAACTCAACCCAACTCAACCCAACACCACTCAAACTATCTTAATATCTCAAAACCATTCCAATAGTTACTTTTAGAAGACTTTATTTTAGAATATGACCAGGGAGTCAATGGAAATGAATAAGCAACGTATTTGGTACAGTAATACACCTATTAAAATGGTGGATATAAGTGAGACCTTTGTTGGTATTGGAAAGATAGTCATTAGTGGCCGAGCGCTTTATAGGTATATAGAAGAGACGTACGGCTTAGTCAGTGCTAGTTTGCCTTTGGCTTTGGTAAGAAAGATTGCCGAGTCTATTTCTTACAATCTGATGATTGCTGGGTTTAAAGAGAGTTACATTGTAATGTTTAGGGATGAGGAGGAGGAAGGAGCTGTAAGCATTTGCACTAGGGAGTGTATTTCTGTCTTAGCAGCTGATGGCGATTTGCCGGTGCTGTGGTTCTCTTCAGCACGAAGTAGTGAGTTTGTGAAGTTCTTGAAGGACGAGCATATTTGCTTAGTAACAGCTTACCACGATGATCGATCGTTGGCTTTTTTGAATATGGTCTTGGGTCTATCTCTTTATGCTGGTATTTTAAGTCCTACTACCTTCCGAGCACCGCGACTCTACCTCTTCGTACTTGATCCTTCCCAGTACAACCACGACTTAAGTATTGAGTTGAGTGAGAGGTGTAGTGGTGAAGTAAGTGGTACGTGTAGTAGTGAAGTAAATGGTGATATTGAATTGGAGGTTAATCGGCTAGTGGAGTCATACTACGGTCAAGAGAAGGCTGCCCACGTTAAAAATGTGCTAGTGAACGGAAAGGGCTTGAAGTACTATCCAACTGAACGGCCCCAGGCTTTGCCAAAAGAGGTAGTATCTGGTATCTACCAGACCATTCGTAGTACCGAGACTCTGGTGCTTTCTGATAGTTTAGATGGCGTGCTTCTACAGAGTAATGAACCGGAACACTCATTGGCCATTCCAGATAGTTTAGAGCCTTCTTCAACTTCGTCTAGTTCTTACTTGCCTACCCAGATGGCCACTGTTACTTTCTACAACGAGGAACAAGAGAAAACTTTCCGTGCCGAACAGATGTACATTGAAAGTCTGAAGAAAACAGCCCAGTCCTTGCACGAAGGCAAGCATTTGCACCCGCCAATTAGTCTAGTAACGGCCAAACCCGATAAGAAGAAGAAAGAAACCAAAGAAAAGATCAGCAAGAAACAGCAAGAAATCATTGATCGCAACAATCTCCAGAAAGAACAAGAGGCTAAAAAGAAGGACATTGCTTTCTTAAAGAGCTTTTTAGCCAAGTATCAGGCGTTTGCTACGGTTTATGAGAAAAGAAGGCATTTAGAGTCTTTTGTCCCTCGGATTCACTCACCGTTTATCTGCTTAAAGGTCTTACTCTTGCGTTTAGAGTTCTATTTGGACTTATGGGCCCTTGAGAAGCGCAAAAAACGGCCTAACGAGAAGGACTTGGTCTCTATTTACATGGACGCACTGACTTTCGTGGAAAAGTACCAGAATTTGGCATCACTAACGGAATTAGAGTATGTACTGCAGACTTTGTTGGACTTAGGCTTTGCCGCCACGGTTTTAGAGGTGTGCCAGAAGTATCAGATTAGTTATACGAACAAGCGCGATCCAAACAGTCAGATGCTATTTGCTAAGCGAACCCCGGTTAGTCTTTCATTTGACCCGGAGGCAACCAGTGCGCCTAATGACTTTGATATTTCCTTTTTAATGCGATCGGCCGGAGATAAGCTCAAAAGATCTTTGAACTCGCGGCCGGACCATAGACTTCTCTTTGAGCCGGATGAGTGGCAAGTAAAGCTGCTACAAATCGTGGATGCCGATGAATCCGCCGTGATCTGTGCCCCTACCTCAACCGGAAAGACTTTCATTTGCTACTACGCCATGGAAAGAATCTTAAGAGAAAGCAATGATGATGTAGTGATTTTCGTGGCACCAACGAAGGCTCTGGTCAACCAGGTAGCAGCCGATGTTTATGCCCGATTCGGATCTAAGCCTTATATTAAGCAGAACAATATCTTGCAGGGTATTTGCATGGGAGATTTCCAGATCTCGCCTTTTAACTGCCAGGTCCTGATTACCGTCCCAGAAGTGCTAGAGAAGATTCTGACTATGCCGCCCGAAACGAAAAAGAAGGAAAGACCATACCTAGAAAGACTTCGGTACATTATTATTGATGAAGTTCACAAGATCAGCGACAGCAAGATGGGAGCTAGTTTAGAAAAGATCATTCACTTTAGTCCTTGTCCTATTCTATTGCTTAGTGCGACTTTAGGTAATCTCAAGGAGTTCCACCGCTGGGTGCAATCGATTGAGGCGCAAAAAGGCCGCGAGTGCTTCTTAGTGCAGCATAAGGAACGATACTGTGAAATCAAAAACTATGTCTTTGTGCCTAAGAAGATAGAGAAGCTAACAACCTGCCATAAGACCACGCGTGAACTTGGCGAACCCTCTTTAGCTCTTATCCATAGCTTGTTTGCCTACTCGTTCCGAAACATCAAAGACGACGGATTTAGTGATGACGTGAACTTCCTTCCAGAAGAACTTCTCAATCTCTACTACGCCATCTTTGCCGTGCTGCGAAAAGACCAACGCCATCTAGTCAAGAAGTTCAGGCCGCAACGCTTCTTCACAACCAACTGCATTACCAAGAGTGACGTCAAGCAGTATGAGTCGCACGTAATTGAAACGTTCTGCAATCTAGTCAAGGACGGCCTTCTCGAGCCGCCACAAGTCTCTAAAATCTACGACATTCTTATCAGGGAGGCCAAAGAAGGCTTCCAAAAGATTGAGGCCGATCTAACCGCCAAGCTCCAGGCTTTCCAGAAGAAGCACCATCTAGAGAAGCTTGCTGCCACCGCTAGCACCACTACCAGTCCCCTTGAAGAACAAGA
This sequence comes from Nematocida homosporus, assembly GCF_024244095.1. Taxonomy (NCBI): domain Eukaryota; kingdom Fungi; phylum Microsporidia; genus Nematocida; species Nematocida homosporus. The sequence goes on along the minus strand of NW_026250648.1, from coordinate 6,165 downwards.
AAAAGACCAACCCAGTCCAGAACAGCTAGCAGATCTCCAGAACATGCAAATCTCTTCATTTGTTTCACCAGACATTATGCTCTACAACCTTGACTATCTTTTAGATAACATTCTTGACTTGGTTGTGGAATTAGAGGCTAAAAACATGCTGCCGTGCATTATCTTTAATTTGGAGCGAGTGGTTTGTAATGCACTGGCTATTCGACTAGTTGAAGAGCTTGATAAGCATGAAAAGATCGCTGATCCTATTCTAACAAAGAACGACCTCCGTGAGAATGAGAAGATCCTCAAAGAAATGAAACGAGCTCGTGATGCAGCCATTGCCACTGGGAAAGATTCCTGGATTGGCGAGTCAATGATTGCGGAAGAGATGTCCAGCCGGAATGTTGATCCTAACGCCAAAGACCCTCGTTTCTGCTTCACTGATCCCTCAACCGTTTCTTCCGGGGCCTACGTTCTTGATGAGTATGCCAAATCTCTTAAGAAAGCCGGCAAGATAGACAGTCGATTTATTCATGCGCTTTACCGTGGTATTGGTATCCACCATACCGGAACACCCAAGAAGTACCGAAATATGGTCGAAATCCTCTTCCGTATGAAGCAATTGCGTGTAATCTTTGCCACCGAAACTCTAGCTCTTGGTATCAACATGCCATGTAAGACCGCCGTCTTTGCCGGTGATTCACTTTCTCTCGATGCCATGGGCTTTAAGCAAATGGCCGGTCGAGCAGGTCGGCGAGGTTATGATACGCAAGGCAATGTCGTCTTCTTTGGTATTCCTAAACAGAAGATTCAAAGCTTGATTACTTCCTATCTACCCAACATCAAAGGATCATACCCCTACACCAACGCACTTTCTGTTCAGGCAGCTAGACCAACTACGCCCGCAGCAGTAGTTGATAGTTTTGTTCAGTTCCCGCTCATTTCCTTTGCCTATCCAGCCAAGGCCTTTGCCGGCACGGATACTGAGAGTGGACCGGAGTTCCGACAGAGACTACTTCTAGAACAAAAGAAGAACTTAATTGCCCACTCTTTCTTAGCTCCAGAGGTTCTTACCGCGGAGACTAAGAATCTAGCGCACATATCGGCTTTAGCCGATGTTCCTATCAGCAATCTTTCTTACGATGCTGAGTCCTTTGTGCTCATGGGCTTAATTAAGAAAGGTCTGTTGGACAAACTGTGTCTAGCTCCTTCTACCATTGAAGTGCCTGCTAACTCGAATGCTTTTAACCGGCCAGTTGATAAGGACGAAATTGCCAAGCGAATTATTCATTTATTAGCTAGTATCTTTGAGATCTATCCATTGCCCAAGGGCTCTGCTTTACGGCAGCTTGAACCCCTACCAGACTATCTTGATCAAGCTCTTCACCAAGCCCATGAGGAGAGTCTTTCTTTAGCCAAGCGGTTCATGTCCGAAACCGAAAAGGATCTATGCCGTGTTCTCCAAGACAAGTTCTCTCCCACCGTCGCCGCCTCTTCTTTCTTTGCTCTTCCGCACATCCATACGCCCAAGAGTGCCTATATTGTAGAGTACTTTGAGCAGGCCAAGGTCAGCAGTGTTCTCAAAAGCACGGGTATGGGCGAAACTGCTCTGTGGCAACGCCTCAAACGCATTGAAAACCTTCTTACTTCTCTCTCCGTCTATTATCACAAGTACCAACCAGACTCAGTCAGCGCATCTCATGTGGAGTATACCGAAAAACTCTTCCGCGAGCGTTTCGCCAAGATGCATGCTTAACCCAATAAACATCAACTTCATTTACATCACTTTACTCTTTCCCACTCTTCAACCCAATACACACCACACCACAATACATCATATCACAACACATCATATATCACAAACATAATACAACAAAAACCCAGCTTAACTCAGCACAACCACAATCACAAGAGATCATATCACAAACATAATACAACTCAACACAATACATCATATATCACAAACTCAACTCAACTCAATGCATCATATATCACAAATATAATACAATACTAACCCAATAGATCATATCACAAATACAACCACCCCACTCAACACAAACACAATTCAACGTAACACAATACAATATAACAAAAACCCCACACCACTCCACACAACCCAACTCCACTTCACCCCACTCCACACTAACTCCACCTCACCTCACTCCACACCACACAATGCAATTGAAGACTTTAAACTTTAAAATGTACCTCCGATGACTCACCCAACGCCATTAGACGTCCAGCTTAAAGCAGAGGTGGGTCCTATTTCTTCTTTTCTCTTTTGCTTTTTCATAGGATGACTACAACGCCAAGCATCGATCTCGACTGGGGAAGAAAAGGACCCAAAAAACCCCTCAATCGCACGCAACCCTACCAGCTAACCTTCTTCAGCAACCCCAAGAAAAGAAAAGTTGACGAAAAGTTGATTCTAAGCCATACGGACTCTTCAACTACTACTCGTTCTTCTCTTAAGTCTACTTCTAACGCCTCTTTCCTCTCCTACTTTACATTAGACAGACTTATCAAAGCAAACTACGTTATTTCTTCTTATCTTTCTCTTATTCTCAACTCATTCCTAGTCTTTCTATGCATGCTTTTGATCCTTAAGTTTATCATTTCTGTTAAAAACGATATCTCAATCAAAACAATCAAACAACTAGAAAAGAACAAACTCAAAATAGAAGAGTGCACTCGGCAGTACTTTCTTAATAAATGCGACCCAAGCGAACGAGTCCCAGCCCTAGAGGACAAGTGCAACGAATGGGCTGCCTGCATGCGCGCTGATCCTTTCCGAGAAGAAATAACCAAAGTAGTCTTCCAAGTAGCTAGTGATGCCATTGAAGAGTTTCTAACCGGAGTGTCTATTCGTTCAGTACTTATCTCCACTCTGGTTCTTTCCGTCCTACTTAAGATATTCCTATCACACACATCTCACCGAGTATCTCATCTTAACCACCCACCTCCACACAATATAACAACTACACTTCCTACTAGCAAATAACCAGCCTAGACTTCCTATTTATTAGATTAGCTTAGGTTTAGTTAAGATATACTAACCTAATTAGCTTAAGTACTTAGTGAGTTATAGCGTAGTGCACGGAAGGTTTAACTAGTACTGGAGTGTTATCAGCTAAAGAAAGAGTAAATGCAGGACGAGGACCTTCAGGCATGGGCTTAGGAGGAGCTACGCCAAACTTAGCGCGGTACTCATCTCTAGCCTTAACGTCCTTTTGGCAGTTGCTTGGTCGGACGTGCTCAATACGAGCAATTACTTGCTTAACTACTAATCGGTTGCCTATTTGTCTAGTCATTGCAATTCCAACTGAAGTATCAAAGACGGCATATACTCTTCCAGTTCTACCCACATACTTACTATGGGGCATACCTTTATGAACGGCTGAATCTACACTAATATCAACGTAATCTCCCCGTTTGTATTGGTGGAGAAGAGTAGATGTTTGGGGTGTTCCATGTGATCTATAGTCCTTCTTGAACTTATTACGAGTACTTCTTCTGTATCCTTTGCTTCTCATGCGGGGGTTAAAATAAAATACTAATTAAGTTATGTTAAGCTAAGTATTTGCTAAGTGGTGGTTTGGGAGGGTTTTGGGGTAGTTTGGGATAGTTTGGGGTGGTTAGTATTGGGTTTGGATGGCAACCGGATTAATTAGAGTGTTTAGGTCAGGAAGCGGTCCTATTTATACTACTGAACCTTATTTTATTAATTGCATGGGTTGTGATAAGATGGGTAGAGGTAGAGGTAGAGGTGGTATACATATATGTGCTTTAACTTATTAACTTGGTGTGGGTTAGGATTGACTTAGTTGATGTTGGCTTAGTTGATATATGAATAAATCATGAATTAGTACTACGTTATAGTCTTGCGCTGATATTAGGTGGGCTTTACGTTGTAATTAGTGATGCATTAGTAGATGGTTTATTTCGATTTGGTGATGCATCTAGCTCAAAGAAGACTACCACTTTCTACACCAACTCAAACTCAACTCAACCCAACCCAACTCAACCCAACTCAATTTACTTGTAAAGCGGATACTTCTTGAGCAGGCGACAGATGGGATCGGAAGGTGAAATAGGAAGAAGAGAAAGAGAAGTCGGTTCGTTCTCCGGCTGCTCAATCCAAAGACGGTGGGGTACTTTTTGCTCCTCTAGCTGCTTAGCTAGTTCTTGTATTTGCGCAAGTGTGCATTGCAAAACTATAGTAGTCATTTGCTCAGGATGCTTTAAATAAGAAAGACTGGCTGGTGTTGTAAGAGTGCTGAAGGCATAAAGCGTGCTATGAATGCCTTGTGCAATCAATGCCCCAGTTGAGTACTTAGTTAAGTCGTTACGGACTATGACGTAATGGCGATAGTCCATTTTTTCTTTTATTTTTAGTCCCCTGTATGGCGACTCCTAGATACTCAAAGCGAGCTGGATCTCCTCGTAGACCATTTGACAGCCAACGTTTAGTTAATGAAATGAAATACGTTGGAGAGTATGGACTTAAGTCTAAACGAGAATTAAGAGTCTTAGAGAAGATCTTTCATGATATAAAGAAGCGAGCAAAGGACTTGCTGATTCACACGGATGAAGACTACCAGATTGTGCAAGGCCGAGCCTTATTACATCGTCTGGAGAAACAAGGACTGATTGGCGAAGTTAACTTCCAATCCAAGAAAGACATTGTTTCTGAGCTAGAACGGGCCCTTGATTTGGAGATCACTAGCTTATTAGCCCGGCGGTTACAAACTAAAGTATCTGAGTTAGGTCTAGCTAAGAGTGTTCACGAAGCCCGAGTGCTAATTAACCAACGGCACATTATGGTTAATGGAGCTATCGTTAACAAGCCTGGGTACTTAGTGAATGCAGCTAATGAGGGACATATTGAAATCTCGCCTTACTCTGCTCTAGCCAAGGAGAGTGGTAAGCTTGGCCGAGTAGCTAAGAAGAACAAGCGAGCAGAAGCTGAATAAACATGCATGAGTTTAGTATTAATTGAGTTAAGTTAAGTTGTGTTAAGTTGAGTTTGAGTTGTGTTTGAGTTAGTGCTAAGTTAAGTTGATATTAAGTTGAGTTAAGTTGAGTCTGGATTGGGTTATGTGAATGCTAAACTCGCGAGTCTATCCAATTTGGCTTCTGTAAGAATCAAATGTTGCCCGCCAATCTTGCAACTCGTCGAACTTGCAATTTCAAAGCTATTTGCAGAAAGCGAAGCTCGTCACTTTCTGGCCCGAAATTGCGGATTCCGAGGCTGGCGAAACAGAATACAATAAAGATGCTTTATTTGAAAATCTAACAACTACTAGTTTAAAATATACACGGATAAACTATACTAACTCGAGTTAGTACTATTTTGCGAATGTTTTGAAAGTGGCTATCAACCCAAAAGAGAGATAGATACTTTCAGGTCTTTCGCTTTCTTCCTTTCTTATCTGAAAGGGCTTTAAAGTAACAAACTCTCCTTTTATTGTTTAATTCTTATCTCTTATCATATTCTATAGATATAAACAGATCTAGTATACTCGTTAACAAGAGGCCTTTATTCGTCCTGCTATTGGGTTAGCAATATGTTGTTCGGATCAATGTTTAGCAATAATGCATCTTGATCTATGCCTAACCCAAATCAATACTAACCACACGTACACCTCTTTACTCAAGTCTATTTGCCAGCACCTGTAGTATAGTTCCTGGCTCCGGCAAGTAAAAGCTCGTACCAGATTGCCATCTATTCTTAGTATTGTTATCATAACCCCATACCAACCCAAATACCAATCCAATACTAACTCCTTTACCTTTATACTAACCCAATACTTAACTTATCCTATCCAAGTACTTCTGTCGGTGTTGGCCAATGAGCCATATCCAACTCATGGTCATGAAAATACTAAAATGTCATCGGACACCTGTAATGAAGTGTTTAAGAGCCTGCCATCCTCATCAAAAGAATTGGGTTGAAGGTATTCAGTACAGCCTGTAACATAAACCTTTGTGGGGCTGTTAGACGGTTGTTTGCGTTTTGGAAGGTTAGTATCAATATCTAGGCATTCACAAGTTGAGAGATCTTTGCCTTTCTGGCTCCTATTGGGTTGGTATTGGTATTTTAGGTGTAATCTGAGGATGAATTTGTCTATCCAGTTGACATCGTTAAGAAAGTCTATCTTGATTAGTATTGGGGTGGAATAG
>NW_026250520.1:0-871 GCF_024244095.1 Nematocida homosporus | reverse complement strand
TCTGGAAGGCGCGGATGGCCAAGACAGGTCGGAGAAGAGTTAGTATTTGGGTGGGCATCAGGAAAAGTAGGTACGAGATGGGTGGCAGTAAGGTTGTTGAAAGAGAGCTGAACTCGAAGCAAGAGGCAAGATTTAATAAGAGTGGCGTGGATAGTGTAGATAGTGTAGATGGGGTGGTTGTGGATGATGTAGGTGTGGATGAGATGTGTGTAGATGAAGTGGATGTTTGGGAAGTGTGGATAGATAGCTGGCTTGGGAATTCAGATGAAGGCGGGTTAGGGTCTCAGCCGGGGACAAGCACCAATACAACGCGGGTGGTAGAGGGGCCGGATCGCTGTGTGATTGAGTGGGTGGGAGGCCGGGGTGAGAGTTTATCAGATGTGCTAACTTGTGTCGGGGATGTTCTGCAGGAAATTAGTAGGGAATGTAGTGGGGAGTTAGTATTTAGTGGAGTGGATGATGGCGTGGATGATGGCGTAGATGATGAGGTGGATGATGAAATGGATGATGACATAGATAGTGGATACTCACCCGTGCAGATTGAGCGGGTTGAACTGTATGGACTGTTCTTGTGCCGGCGAGTTGGGTGGAAACTACTGGGATTAGGGGCGGAAGAGATCAGTCTGATAAAATGTGTTGTGGAAAAGGACGAAAGGGGCACGGAGTGTTGCGAGAGTTCGAGTGGGTTGACGGAGTGGCAGGACGGGCGGTTTTCATGCAAGCAAGTAGTGTTTTGCGAGATGATGCTAGAGGATGTGCGTGTGCTGCTCTTACGAGAGCTGCAGTGGGTTGAGAAGGTTTGGCTGAAGAAAATCGAGTGTTTGGGGCAGCGGCTTGTAGAGGGATGGATAGGCTGTGCGGTAGTTGAGCT
>NW_026250510.1:0-794 GCF_024244095.1 Nematocida homosporus | reverse complement strand
ATCCGGACGTAATCATCTTATATACTACTAGGAATTCTACTTATCCTATTACAGCCTAGTCACTATAGTTAGTAACTGCTTGGGTTCTTAGCCAACCCAATACCAACTCAACTCAACTCAACCCAATCAATAACACCTTATTAATATCTCACTCTTTCAGTAACTAATCCAATTTGGTCATTTTGCCTATTTTTACCTTACAAGCCATACTAACCCGTTGTAATTTGCCTAAACCAATACCAACTCAATACTAATCCCTTTGTGAAATCTCAACTTCACCAAACCATCCCAAACCTACCTAGATCTATGTAATTTGATGAGTTACACTCAAGGTTAGTATTGGTGTGTAGGTTTTAGTACTATTTGAACTTGCAGATAACCCAATAGTCATTATTACTGGATGATTCTCAAGTACTTGTTCTCTAGTAAGTAGTTCATAAGAAAGAAAAGCATCATCTTACTATTGGGTTAGTATTGGGTTGGTTTTGGGTTGGGTTGAGTAGAGATAGGGTAAGTAGAGATAAGAACAGGGGGTAAAAAAAAGAAATAAAAGTACATTATTCTAATGACGTCATATCTATTTAGTTGGTATTAGGTTGGTATTTAGTTGGTATTAGTGATAGGTTGGTATTGGATAAGTATTGGATATGCAGTAACTAGAAGTATCAATAAAGATAGTACTAACTGGTTGGGTTGAGTAAATAGGATAGTCATCATTTGGGTTGTGAATGTCTTCTTATAAGTGAGTTGGCAAAGAAAAGATTGGGTGAGTGAAAGATTGGGTGAGTAAAGGA
>NW_026250611.1:0-9706 GCF_024244095.1 Nematocida homosporus | reverse complement strand
AGACTCGCACCCCAGAACCTCAACTCGAACCTCTAATCAATAAACCCGACATCAGCCTGAATGATGATTTGTCTCTCGTTGAGTATATTTGGATGAGAGGTCATTATCCTCCCCTGGGGCACAACATCTACTATTATCAAAGATGTTACTGAAGATGTTACTACTGAGTCACCCGTCAACCTTATCAAGGACACTACTGAAGAAGTATCTGCTACTGAGCATTTATCTACTATTATCAAGGACACTACTGAAGATGTTACTACTGAGTCACCCGTCAACCTTATCAAGGACACTACTGAAGAAGTATCTGCTACTGAGCATTTATCTACTATTATCAAAGATGTTGCTGAAGAAACATACGCTACTGAATCACCCGCCGCTAGTCTTATAAAGGACACTACTGAAGGAACACCAGCCACCGAGTATTTCACCAGTATTGCCAGGGAGGTTACTGAAGAAGTATCTGCTACTGAGTCGTTCACCACAACTGCCAATGATATTGTTGTCAAGAACACGACAACCTCTGCGAATTTGACTAGCGTGTTTAACGATGACCTTGATGCGACCAAGAATTTCTCAGTCGTGCCATTTTATGACAACGAAGGAGCTATCTTGAATGGCGCCGTTAGCAATATGCCAGATGATATCGATGAGGTTGATATCCAAATGAAGTCTGCAGCAGTTGGCAATGATTTGGTGTCGATTCTAATGCAAGATTGGGAGCATATAGCCAATAGCTTTGGAGGAGAAAGCAGTATCGAAACGGGCGATCTTGTCATATCTTATGTGCGGTTTACTGTCGTAATGCTTGTTATGGTTCTGGTGCTTGGGCTCAGTATTTATTTTGGAATCATTAGTCCCATCATGAACAGGCGAGCACGTCTTCGGCGGGCGATTTCGGTGTCATTCGTAGACGTCCAGTCCCCAAAACTTATCCATCCACTGCTACCGCCACCGGCAAAAACTGCAGATGAGAACAGTCCACTAGTGACTTCATCAAATCCATAAGCTGCAACTATCTTTAATAAATCAATCTGCCAGTCTATGAGGCCAGCCAATGTCTTGCCACTTATGATACTATCCTATCCTAACCTATCCTAATTCAACTCAATATTCAGATAGCAGCCGGGTTTATTAAACTTGGCCTATCCATCTTTGCATCTATGTGTATGCTAGTTTCTCATAACATCACAGTTTGTTCCATCTCAATGGCATAACTGAGCTCAACTCTTTCAGCTCTTGTTTCTACTTATACTTGAAGCTTCTAGCCCCAGAAGTAGCTACCATCTTTGCTTTTTCTATGGTAGTCTTACTGGACTTAAACATAACCACACTTAACTCTAACATAGAACAACATCGTAGTGGAATCTATACTCTTCTCCCATCCCACCTAACTATTACAACACTTACTTTAGAAAACACAGATAGTACTAAGACTATCTTAAATCAGTTAGTGATTTAGAGATAAAAACTTAACATTAAACTAGTATATGAGTCGATAACTACTAATCCAATACGTGGTACAGCTCCAATTACTGAAGTATTAGACAGAGTTATAAAACAATAGTAGTTGTAAAACATACTTTCCAATGCACTTGGTTTATTGCTGGATTATGCGCCGATGTACTCGAGCTTAGTTGAGTGGGGTCGACTGTAATCTAGTTTGACTTTCTCTGCGACGCGCGAATCAACTAAACCGAAGAGTTGTTGAAAGGCGCCAGTAGTGGTAGGTGCACTTGCTTTCTTAGTGGCTTCAGATCTAATGGCAGGAGTTGGTTGTTTAATGGCAGTTGTTTGTTCAACTGTTATGGTGTCGTGCTGGCCATTAGTCTCGTTGTCAACTATGGTGACTTGGGTGTCTGTTGAGGTTGTCTCCGGGGAGGCGACTTTAGCCTTCTTAAGAGCCCTTTGTCTTTTGACCAAGAATATAGTGGTCAGAATGATAGCAGTCAAAATAATAAGAATAACTACAACTGTAGCTATAAGTGTAATTATCGGCCCTTTGTTGAGAGAAATAGCGTCCCAAACTTTACCATCAGTGGCCTTGTAAGCCGTCTTGATAGCAGAGAATGCATCTGGGATGCCTTTGTATAAGTTGATAAAATCATTGAATGTGTTTTTCACCCAAGTGAGTGCTCCGGTTTGAGTTGCGTCTGGTTGTGATAAAGCGGCCATATATGATATAGTATTAGAAAAAAAAATGATGTAAATACAGATAAAATTTCCTAATATGGTAATACCATTTTTTTTGTAAAATTCCGAATAAAACCCCAAAAAGCTTTATCTTTGAAATTTTATGATCAAATAAAGGTATATTGTAATTTTATCTGGAAATACGCTAAACTAACTAGAATTAAACTGGGTTTACTGGTTGATTCTTAGATAACGACAAATTTAGGTCAACATTTAATGTATGAATGATTAACGATCTCTAGAAGAGAAATATGATAGTAAGGGTTGGAAGTTTAGGTGGTGGATTTGCTGGGATGAGTTGAAGACTTTCGTTTAATGCATGCGTAGAGAATAACTCCAACAAGGATTCCAGTGTAGATAAGAACGGTTAACCAACTAACGAACAGTCGTGGTGATAAGTTCTGCGAATCAAAAGCTTGGCTCTTAATAAGCAAGGACTTAAGATGCAAATAAACATTGTAGTAGCTCTTAGGCACAAAGGTTATAAGAGTAACAAAGAATGCTGCGCTAGCTTTCATTAGAGCTGTTAAGTCTTTAACAACTTTATCTGTGTATCCGGCTGCTTCGTCTGACGTGTACCCCATAATTTTTCTAACTCCGTGAGCTTGAACTACTACTACTACTCTGGAGTTAATTCAAGCCCCTGGCCATTGAGTAATTGGAGTAGTATTGGGTTAGTTGGTCTTGAACTAATTGGTTAATCCTGTGTTTATTAATTGGGTTGATTGTTTAGTAGTTTTGGTTTATTTCAGATAGTCTATAATAATCATAATGAAAGTAGCACTAACGCAATAAGTAGGTTAGATATGAGTTACAATTGTGTTGAATTAAGTTGAAGTAGTAGGTTTAGGTTTAGGTGGGACAAGAGGTTTGAGTGGAGTTGATGTTATGATAGGTGGAGTTGACTTTTTATCGGGTGCAACTGGGGATGAAGATTCAGTGAAAACAATCACCGTATCTTCTTTAGCGTCCGGTGAATTAGACGCTTGCAGGAAAGATTTATTCGCCTGCAGGTAAATATTCCAAACCGCCGTATCAGTTTGATTGGTCTGCCAACGAACTGTCTTATACCTTATATACAATCGATACAGCCTTTTAAGCAACTGCCAACCCACCGCCCAAAGCAAAAACAGAACAACCATACCGGCCAGCCAATAAATAAGGCAAGCATAAACAAGTCTAATCATTGCATCAATATTCTGCATCCGATTCACTCTAGGCAAAGACGAAATAAGGTAACCTTCCCTCAAATCCCATTTAAATAAATCAAGAAAACGAACTGCATGCCAAGTATCAGTACCCAACATGATATTAAGTCTAAGCTAAAATTTTACGCTTTGGCCACAGATTATTTCCTAAAAAGGAAATCCACAAAGTAGATTTAAAATTTAAATCAATATCTTAATATCCCAAATTCTATCCCACTAACCCACCTCAACCCACCCCACTCAACACTAACCCCACACAACCCCAACTCCATCTCACCAACTCCATCTCAACCCCACCCCAATACTAACTCCACCCCAATCTCAACTCAATCCAATCTTAAACTATCTACTATTTATTTTCAAATATTTTAACAACCCCGGCTAGTTAGTCAGGAGATTTGATTATTTACTTCTCTGTTACAACTAGCCAACATTATTCTCTATCTTTTTGATAGTGATACATTTAGTTTTAATATCTTTCTTATCTATTAGTCCAATCTAATCTAAATACTAACCCAAATATTCACAACCCAATTTCTTTTTTAAAACTATGCTTATTGAAGAGTATCTTAATACCATTGAAACTGCTCCTAGACTAGTTCAGAGTACTTTAACTGCTCTAATGGAGTTAGAACGGTCTATTCAAGAAGAGAAACTTGTTTTAGAACGAGAAACAACTGCCTTATTTACTTCTATTGATAAAGAAGCAGAAGGTTTAGCTATCTACAAAGAAAGCATTGATAAACAACTACAAAGAATCAATCATTGCTATATCAAAATACTTGATACGGATAAACAAAAGCTTCTTCTTTTATCTTCGTTACAAAAAGGTCTAGAAAGTACGTCTGATATAATGAAGGAAGCTTCAGGAGAGTTTAAAGAGAGTATTGCTAGTGATTCTCTTTCTCTAAAACTACAACGTATTCTTAGTCATCTTGATCATACGATTGAGTCGGATCCACTTGAACAGCAACAGTCCTTGCCTTGTTGTACTTGTAATAGACCGGCTACTGGTGAGATAGTTGCTTGTGATAATCCGGGCTGTCCCGTGGGGTGGTACCATTGCACCTGTGCTGGGCTTAAGTCTTTGCCTAAGAAGCGATGGTTATGCTCTATTTGTAGTACAGAAGGTGAATAAACAAGAGTTGCGTTAAGTTAAGTTAAGTTAGTGTTAAGTTAAGTTAGTATTACGTTGGGTTGTGTTATGTTCTATTAAGTTTATGTTCTATTAAGTTGACATTGCGTTAGTGTTATATTTGGTTGGGTTATATTGGTATTCCGTTATATTAAGTTGTATTATGTTAGTGTTCTATTAAGTTAATGTTATACTATGTTAATGTTAGATTAAGTTGTATTAAGTTGATATTGCGTTTGTATTATGTTAGTCATGTGTTATATTAAGATGTAGTGGTACTTGTATTCTGGTACTGGAATAGCACTGGAATGACATTGGAATTTTAGATGGTTTGAGGTGGTAGTTGGTTGGGTTGGACTGGGGTTTAGAGGAGGTGTTGGGTGGTGGTAGTGAACAAATGGGAGTGGGATGGGTTTTGCGATGGTTTTGAGATGATTTTGCTTATCTATAATATGAGTGGGCGGTAGATATAGTGATTAGTTGGCAATTTTTTCATGGTTACTAACTCTGCTCAGATACCAACTACTGAATTGTCATTAACTCAGATTGTGCAACGTATTATTGATATAGAATCAAGTGTTAAAACTGGTGCTAGTGCAATGGTTGATCCTCTTAAGACTACTGTGCAAATCAGACACAGTACACTTGGTTTTTTGAAAGCTGATATTGATGAGACTGTGGCGGAAATAGACCGATTAGTTACTGAGTATGAAGCAGCTACTAAGGCAGATAAGGAGAGAGTTTTGAAAAGAACTATCTATGCTAAAATTGAAATCTTAATTGGAGCTCTTATCTACCATGAACAAAGAAGACAAGATGGATCGGCTAAGAACAAACAAGAACTGGCCCGGACTTTGCCTGAACTAAGTCGAGCTATTATTGAAGCGACTGGGCGAGTACTTAATTTAGCTAAGAGTACAACTACTCATTTTCCTTTGGTTATTCATTTATGTCGGTGTTTAGTAGATTTAAGTCAAGCCTTTGATTTCTTTGTGCCTACTGCTTACTATTTGCTTTACATAATGAACCAGATGACTAAGATAGCCTCTTCTTCGGCTCCTCTACTACCTATTGCTGAAAAGGCTATTAAAGTCCCTGAGAAGGACATTACCTCAACTGTTTATCGTGAGTACGTACTAAATAATGCTATGGACTTACTAGCCACTACTTTAATCCAGTACTCAACTAGTTTAGGCTTTCCCGAATATGCTGGTTTCATTATTGCCGAAATCAAACGGGTCAGAAACTCGCCTAACAAAAGCAGCTCCTGGATTAATGCTAAGATCGAGCAGGTAGCTAAAGCAGCTAAGGAACATTCTGAGCGTATTGTGAGTTTACGAGAATCTTTATCCGTAATGGATGAGGAGGCCGTCAAGCGATTAGAGGCCAAAATCCAACCACTTCACATAGATATTGAATAAACCGGCCATGGTCAATTGAGTTAGTTTTGGATTAGTTTAAGTTTAACTACTTCTGTTGTTATTTAGTTCACAGCCCAATCTTATCTTAACTTAACTTAACTTAATCTTATCTCAACTCAATCTCAACTTAATCTTAACTTAACCCACATTTTATCTCCTTTGTATGTTATTATAACCCAATACCAACTGAATACCAACTGAATACCAACTAATTACTAACTGAATACCAACTAAATACTAACTGAATACCAACTGAATACCAACTAAATACTAACTAAACACTAACTGGATGTCAATTCAAGGCGGGATATATTTGGTGAACGGTCTTCAGTCCATATTACTAAATATTATGATGTAATACGAGACAAAAAGATAGCTGAGGCTAGTATCTGATTGGCCACACTATTTTTTTATGCAGCCTACTCATCTTCTAGAGCCAACTCAGGCTATTGCCAAACTTATTGACCTCTTATTTGCTGAAAAGAAGACTCCTCTGAGTGTTAAACAGCGCCAAGACTTATTAGAGTATTTATTGCCATATGCCCAGATTTCTTCGGTTGTACCTTCAGAGAACGAAATAAGAAGACTAGCTGGACACTTGCCTGAATCCCGACAAGAAGAGATCGACAAATTACTACAAGGAAGTACTCCTGAGACCAGAAAGGCTCTTTACTTCCTTTTTAAGGCTAAAGATAGAATGCAGGTTCAAAAAAGACCGGATGGAGGAGTGATTGATAGTGAAGATAATGCCCATTTAGCAGCTAAAGGTGCCTGTATTGGTGTTTACTTGTCTTGGTTTCGAGATATTGCTGAAGGAAAGTCTAGTCGGATTCAAGCTAAGATAGATAAAGGTTTATTTGAAATCTGCTATCTAATCTACAAGTCTGGAGAGGCTTATCTTTATCTCTCCAAAAGCATTACTCAAGAAGAAGAACCACGTACTAAAGCTTATGCCATAGTTATAAAACAACACTTAGCCCAGTATAGGAAAGAAATCTATGAAGTTCCTTCTAAAGACTTGTTTGACTTCTATATTCAGCACTCCTTACGTATGAAACATATTGCCCGACTTTGTCACGTCTCACAAGAGTTCCTTTCTTTTGCCGAGGAGAGTGATAGTTCTGGTTGTGTGCTGGAATTAGTGGCTTCACTAAAGAAATCACCTTGGACGGACGAACTCGCTACTGCTATTTTAACTGAGTATCGTATGCCTCTTTCTGAGGCAATAGTTCAATGGATTAGAAATGGAGTAGTTAGTGGTACTTTTATTCGTGAGATTGGTGAAGGTGAGTATCGGACTTCAGTCTTACTAGAAGAAGAGATTCCAGAAGATCTACCTTTAACTACGGCTAAAGAGATATTGTATATGGGTAAAACTAGTTCTTTATTAGCAGTACTTAATCCGGAGGAACATAAGAGAGTTCTTAATGACTTGAGTTTATTATCGGGTGGAATATTCAATGTAGAAGGAGTGAGTCAGATTTATCAACGATTTCAAAACCAAATTCAAACCCAGTTCTTTGGGGAGTTTAAAATTATGGCTCATCTGCAGTTGATTCGAGATGTTTTCTTTCTGTTTCGTGGTGATTTTGGTTTGGACTTAATGATGGCTTTGGCGGAAGCTTCTTCTTCTAATGAAGTTTCGGTGGCGGTAGATGAGTCATTAGAACGGTGTTTTGGAAATGGTCCAGAATCTTTTGTGGATGTAGTGGGTGAGAGTACGTCTTTATCTCTTATTTACAAACCTGTCTTTCCTTATAGTGTAGTTACTTCTTCCTTGGCTCCGTACTTAACTGAGGCTTTTGAGTACTTTTGGGCCTTACGCTTAGCTATTGCCAATATCCAGAAGTTACATCAACGGTATCCTAGTCCACAAACCTTTGTATTAGCCTTGAAAGTATCGGAAATTGAGTATCTCTTCTTTGAACAAACTGTGCAGCCTTTGTGGAACTTTCAGTCTCTCTCACCAGAGACACTTTTTACTCCGGAGTCGCTGACCAAATGGGTTGAACGAGTTGCCTACCACTTAATTTCTACTTGTAAGGAAGCCTGTACTTTATCTCTCTTGCAGCTGATCATTGCTCAAACCCAGCCGTCTGTGCAGCCGCCAGCTAAAGATACTTTAAATACCACCTTATCTCTACTTCAAAAAATCACTATGGCCCAATGAATAAATCAGTCTGCATTCTTATATCTTGCATTGTATCTATCCTTATTCTAGTCCTAATCCAACCCAATACTAACACTAACTCAATACTAACTTTACATTCTAATCAAACCATAAAACCAACCGAATACTAACACAAACCCAATTCAATCCAATTCAATTCTAATTCTAATTCTAATTCTAATTCTAACTCAAATGGTAAGGATAGGGTTTATTTTAAGAAAACACAAAGATGCTTAGATAGTCTAGATAGACTAAACAATAGAAGAAACATCTAACAATTCACTCAACATCGCAACACAAAGCAGAACGACCAGCAGCCAACATTTATGAACTTATGGCATCCAGCTTGCTATTCATTAGTTTTGAATTAAGAAGGATCCTAGAATGTGCAGATATCAGATCACCATGCATACTCTCTACATAATTGTCATCCTGAAGTTTTAACTCATCATTCAGAGTCTTTGAATCTTTACTATCCGGAGACTCCGGCTTATCAGACTGGGCTAGAGAGTCTTCGTTTTGACGTAGCAAAAGAGTTCGGAAAGATTCACCGAATGGTGGAGTTCTCCAAATCAATAGAGTGAAGAAGCAATCGGCTGGAGGTGCCTTACAAGATTGTTGGTACACTTTTGGGTCTAGGCTCGTTATAAACCTATTATAGACAGCATCACTTAAACAAAGGTTTCTGAATACTAGATGCACTGGCTGGCTAGCAATCATATAAGTGAAATTCATTATGTTTGTTAGGAATGGGATTATGTCATCATCAAAACACTGGTAGATATGAACTTGGATTACAAGGCGCGGTAAATTCCAATCTTTTAGATTGGTCTGGTTGGTTTCAGGGTTTGCAGACGTCATTATAACCCTAGTCATTTCTGTAATTTGATCAATGAGGGTTTGAACATCCGGATCTTGTTGATAGGTTACATCTATACGTCCCCGGGTCAGCTTGTCTAGGAAACCACGGAGGCTCACGGAACGGCGGGCCGTTTCAAGGCTTTTATCGTCACATTGAATGGTGGAGAGTTCTTGGTAGGTCCAGAACATTATCTTCAAGAGTTCTAACAAGCTATAGTCCGGCTCATCATTATCATTCGCTTTATCAACGATTTGAGGCGTGTAGTATAGTTGAAAAAGCAACGGACTAAGAGATTCGATTGGCCCGATCGGCATGGACAGGATAGCTCGGTCTATACGAAAGCGTAGTTGTAGTTGAATGGGCGCTTCATTGGGAGTGTTGGCACTAGTTGTTGAATCTAGCGTAGTTGTTTGGCCAATAGGACTATCGCTGGCGGCTAAGCCATTGTTACTAGGGTTAGTTGAACACTCGGGATTGCTAGGGGAAGGATTGCTGTCATTAATATCATTGCTGCTGGGCACTGGGGGCTTGACAGGAAAGACGAGCTTTAGTCTGTCAAGGAACGAATTACAGTCATTGAAAACAAAGCCGTGATCCAGATCGAGTACGAGCAGCTGGGCAGGATCCAAGGTTTGGGCAAGGTAGAGGATTAGGTTGTCAGAACAATTGACTAGTTCAATGGAACCAAGCTTGTTGAGATTTTGGTTGGGAGTCAAG
>NW_026250532.1:0-998 GCF_024244095.1 Nematocida homosporus | reverse complement strand
ATTAAGCCGCACAATCCACTCCTTGTGGTGTAGCTCCGTCAATTTCGTTTAATTTTCACCCTTGCGAGCATACTATCCCCAGAGCCCGCACACTATGCTTTCGCCTCCACCCAGCGCCGCCAGGCGGTGTCGGCATCGTTTACTGCTGGAACTACAGCGGTCTCTAATCACTTTCGATCCTCCAGCCTTCGTCCTTGATCCCCAGATGCGTCCCAGGGCGCCGCTTGCGCCGCTGCCGGTCCAGGCGGGGTCCTGGCAATTTCATCTCTCGCCCGCCTATACCGCGCCCCCTGTCCGCTCCGCCATCCACTGCAGTCGCCGCGCCCTCGAGCGGCGCACTTCAACTGCACCACGACTACGGACTTTTTAACTGCAGCATCCACCATAGACACTCTTGGAGTCGGTATTACCGCGGCTGCTGGCACCAAACTTGCCCTCCAATTGCGTTCGCGCGCGTCTTTGCTGCGCACTCTTCCGCCATGTCTCGTAACTGCCTCCCCGCCGAGGAGTGGGCAATTTCCGCGCCTGCTGCCGTCCATGGACGTGGGAGCCATCTCTCAGGCTCCCTCTCCGGAACCAAACCCTGATTTCCCGTTACCCGTCGCCGCCTTGGTAGTCCGTTACACTGCCAACAAGCTGATAGGACCGCGTCTCACCCTGCGCCGTTAGCCACAGTTTCCCGTGGTTATCGCCCGCGCAGGACAGATCAGCGCGGCATTACTGAGCCGTTCGTCGTTCGTGTCACTAACATGCATGGCTTAGTCTCAGAGACGAGCATCTACGTCAGGCAGAATCAACCTGGTGTGTGTGCGTCTGTGCGTCCCGCCACCGCTGTGCTCCGTGGCTGCCGTCGGCGCCGCCGTGTGCGCCCATGCGCCAGCATCCGTCTGTGTGTGTTCCTGTGTGTGCCTTCCGGCGGGGTGTCCCCACAATAGGTACGCGGGACGCGCATTCGTGTGCCGCACCGCGCACTTTTTCCGCCGCAAATTTTTCACTAA
>NW_026250623.1:0-15388 GCF_024244095.1 Nematocida homosporus | reverse complement strand
GGAAATTTTCCTTATAAGGGAAATCTCCGTTTTGGGAGTAAAATTGCGATCTAAAAAGGAAAAAATCAAAATTCCTGGGCCTGGAATTTGTCTTTTTATTTTTGACCCCCCTGTTCAAATTTCACCCTAGATCAAAATATCAATTTATGATATAATTAAGGTATAATAAAGGTAGTATTAGGCTGGAAGGTCTCTTAAAGTAAGGAATATCGAGTATGGACTCATAATATGGCAATAAATCAACAACTATTTAATGATATTATCTAGTTAGATTCAGTTGGTATTAGGTTGGTGTTGAGTTAGGTTAAGTTAAGTTGGTATTGGGTTAAGTTAGGTTAAGTTAGTAGCTGACAGTGGCGTAGATGGGGTTCTTTTTGAATAGCATTAATCAACTACTGGAGTGAATGCTAGTTAGAATAAAACAGTGGTTTCATCCGGATCAAACGAAGCTGATCATTTATCAGTTGGCTAGTATAAAACATGTCTGGCATTTATCTGAACAACAGCAATGGCATCTATGCGTTGTGTATATATTTGTACTCTTCTTTGGGTTCTCTATGTGAACTGTCGCGAAGCACAATATCATGATCAGGACTTTGATGTGAACCTGCCGGGCTATTTGTATAGTCTTGGAGCGCGAAAGTACGTTGGGATTGACCCGGTGGGGAAGACTCGGCTAATCGTCATTGATAATCCTAACAAAGCCATTAAGCTCCGAACATATTTATCTGGAGTCTCAGCCTACCCAGGCTTAGTCTTTATGGAAGATAATGGCACATGGCCTGATGACCGGGCTGGATATCTTCCGGTTTCGCAAGACCTGGCAAACAAGAGGATATTGGAGGCCTGTCCGGATATTGGGCTCGGAAAGATAATTGTAAGTCCTTACAATGCCGGAATACATACGCGGTTTACAGTGACTCCGCCTATTCTGCTGAACGAGAATGCCTTCCAAGTTATAGGAGGCAGGTATTGTCTTACGGTTGACAAGGACTCTTCTATGATTACGCTAGCTGCCTGTGCTCCTGCGGGATCTAGACAGCTAACCCAGCTGTTCTCTTGGGTGAATAAGAACGACTTTAACCGCGGCAAAGACCCCATTACGTACCAGCCAAACCCTGACCTATACGTTTCCAAGATCACTCCCGATCAACAGGAGGGTATTCTCAGGAGGTTATGCAGCCGATACAAGCCGGTGCGCATGGATGTTTCTGGTCTGAGCTCACCAACTAATCTGCCGTACCCCGATCCCTATCTTCACTACAACACGGCTGGTGATGTTCCTCGATATTGCCGAGGTTATTTGCTTAGAAACGATCCTACCTTCGTTGATTAACCGCACACTACCAAGTAGCTAGCGACCTAACACTAACACTAACCCAACACTAACATAATCAATCGCGTACATCGTACCGCCTTACTACCCAGCTAACCCAATAAACGACTATTTCTTACATAAGGGTCTTTCGACCGAGTCTTTATTAACAAAGAAGCACGATTATGATCTGATGGGAAAAATAGCGATATGATTTGTAACTTCTCAAACAGTATCAAGCTGTAAATATAAATCCTAGTTTTGATCCAGATTTCATCAAAGATGAGAAGTGTTTGGTATCTGCAACTTCTCTGTGCGCTCTCAGTTGTGTCTATGATCCGTGCAGAGCTATTAGACTCACAAAAGAAGGGTTATTTGTTCAATACCGGCCAGAAAGGCTTTGTAACTGTTGTTTATTCGGGGAAGTCCGCCGATTTGTATCTGACCGCAACAGCTGCGAATGCCACATTAATGCAGGTTATTGGGGTTGTGGATAGCGACATGGCCTATAACTTGCTGGCCTTTCCTAATGAAAAGTCTCGAGGCAAACACTCTGGGCCGCGCTCCGAGGTTGCATCAATGGAGGCTACTTCGACAAAAGGAGGCGCCAAAATAACACTATCTAACCGCAATAACCACAAAACCCACAAATTTATCTTCAGTGCTCCGGCTTACATGGACACCACAGCCTTTCGTATATTCTTGGCTAATGAGTGTCTTGATGTTAACTATAAAAACCAACAGATGTTCCTGGGAAGTTGTCAGGCCGGGGGTTCGGAATACGAAAAGAATCAACAGTGGGTTTGGGTAACCAAAGAAAGGCTTGATGCGGACATGGAGGCAGGCATAACGCAATTTAATTATGGCGAGCACATGCCATACGAATCAGAAACAACAACTCTGAACACTTACACTCCTCATGAAGAAAGTGGGGGCTATGCAAGTGGTGGAAGATACAGTGGATCGGGATATAGCTCAAATCGGTATTCATCTTACTCACAAAACCCCACAGCAAGTCAATATGGACCTCCTAGATCAGACCATAGGTCGTCACAGGGGTACTACAGCGGGCAATATAGTGGGTCAAACAGTAGATCATACGGGCCGAGCAAAGGATCGTATGGTGGGTCGTATGGCGGATCGTATGGAGGGGGAGGCAGCGGGTCATATGGCGGGTCATATGGAGGGGCAAGCAGGCACCGGGGATATATTTATCCACCATACATTGGCGGAGAAAACTGTCCTTATTGCGACTACTTTGACTATTAGGACTTATGTATACTAGTTGGTTTAGATTTGGAATAGTCGGAGGAGAATCTGTGCAACAATAAGATGCGATGCCAACCCAATCTGGTTATTTGAGCAATATTGAATTAACAGCGAGTCATGCCTAGCACATAGATTGATTGAAACTTCTAAATAAATCCATATTATGTTAGTATTGGGTTAGTATTCTGTTGGGGTGGTATTGCGTTTGGTTGGTTTAGTATTCTGTTGGTTTGGTATTGGGTTGGGTTGGTTTAGTATTCTGTTGGTTTGGTATTGTGTTGGGATGGTATTAGGTTAGTATTGGGGGCAGAATTAGGATTAGTTGGGTGTTGATTGTGTATTGATTGATGTTGGTTGGCTTAGTATTGAATATGTGGGTTTTGAATTAGTATTATGATGAAACCAGTGAAACTTGTTACATGGCCACTATAAATTGATCCGACGGCATCCGGGTGATGAAAAGGACCTTTCTGATCAGTGGATTAGTGATTGCTATCCGGGCCTTATCAAATACAAAAGAGCCTGCTTTAAAATCAGTGCCACTTTCCAAAGGATTTCATAATGGAACCTCTGGTTATTTATACAATGTCGGCGCCCAAGCTTATCTAGTCACCAGCGCCAACCCTAAAGATCAATTTATGTGGATAAAGGGCGTGAAAGACGTCGCCAAGGCTACCCCACTGACAATAGAAAGGGATGTATTTCGCGGGCTGACCTATAATATTATTAGACTTAGCGAGGTAAGAACTGCCCTTGGTGCACCACCTAAGCAGCTGAGCATCAGAATGACACACTCTCCCTTCTTTGGGCATCAAGTTCTCGGCCGAGTAGGAGAGGACACAAACAGGTATGTGGGACTGTTAACAGACCCAAGTAATCCAGTCACATGGGTTGTGTTCTCCCCGCCGGTTCACAAGACAACCAACGCATTTAAGATCTACTTAGGCAACATGTGCTTGGCGTTACAAAACAATGCATATCTGAGAGTAGAAAAGTGCGTGCTTGCCCCCGATAGCAAACGAAATAATCAGCTGTTTATCTGGTATCCCCAGGAAGAGCACAATACCTCCACAAACGCAACATCCAACAATGGGTCCAATGGGTCGGCAATTGGAAGTTAAATAGCACGGTAAATGTGTAGCCCTGCCAGCAGTCCATTAATGCGAGCTGAGTCTGCTCATTGGAGTAGTTTTGCGATTTAAGTGAAGACCATTTCAACGCCAAGTCAATACCAAGCCAATAAACGGCCGTTACAATAAAACCCAGTACTAATTCAAGAGTAACAACATATTAATCCGGCCAATGTCAAGCACACTCGCCTTTTAATCTCCACACTTAATCTAAACTCAACTCAACCCAACCCAACTCAGCCCAACACCAACTCAACTCAATCCAATCGGCATTATCAGCCTGATACATATGTTGCATGGTTGGTATAAGAAATATCACATCTGGCAACGGATGATTCCTGGTAGCAGAAAGAGCCTTCTATCTTGGCTGGCCCTATGTGTGCCTTTTGTCTCTTCAATTGGTGAAGAGTATGAGTTAGCGATGTATAACGATGGCGAGGAGGGGTACTTGTACAACCTCGGAAGCAATGCATATCTTGATCTTCACGCAACAAACACTGATAAACCCATTGTCTTTACACGCAATCGCTCAGCAGCCTCGCCTATCAGTATGCGCATGATGAAAGACCCTGGTCTGAGTTATGCATTGCTTATTTCTGTCGATCCACGCGACATCAAACAGTGCAAAAACGGGTACACTCCCACCACTTTTGGCATTTCCGAAGACGTGAAAGGCTGTCCTGTCTTGCAAAAGGCCGGCGCTAATGGAGAAATTACCCTTACTTCATACAACAACGAACATAATGCCTGGTTCTTCTTTTCCCCCGTGGTTTATAATTCCAAACACGCTTTCCGTATTTATAGCCAGCGCAGCTGTCTAACCGTTGCAGAGGACAATGTGCCTTTTCTCAGCACCTGTGCCTACGACATCCCCGCCCAACGAGACGCACAGTTGTTTATTTGGGTTAAAAAGGCCGATTTCATTGCTAACATTCACGCGCCTTTTGTTTTGAACCAGGCTCAGAATCCGGCCATGCCAGCCTACGACATTCAAGAAACACCCGAAACAAGCGGGCCTTTCTACCGGAATTAAAATGGCAGAGTCTCAGACGGATGTTACAGAATGAAACAGACAATGGATATATAATCATTGATTAAATGACAATAATGATTTGGGTTAGTTTAGTGTTGTTTGTTCTTTTAGGCCAAACAGTTCGGTCTTTTAGCACTTCTGATAGTGATAATCTATTTGAAAATGGTAAGCCTGGGTACTTAAAGAGCATGGCCGCAAACCAGTATCTCGGCAAGGTCACAGTTTTAGAGAGTGGTCGGCGCTACTATTTGGTTGGGTTAGTAAAAGCCCCGCCTAGGGCTCTCCAAATCTACATTTATCGCCAGAGCACCCACGGCCTTCCCTACAATCTAATCCTTATAAAACCTACCGCCACTAGTGATGGTAATGCAAGTGCACTTGATTCTAACGAAAAGCAAAACACCATGACCTCTCGAGATGTTTTTGCCCTCAACCTTGTTCAATTCAAGACCAAGTTCAGGTATATCTTTTCTGCACTAGATACCATTAACAACAACTACCAATTTTCATTCTCTCCAGTCATTGATCCGATAAACCACGCCTTCCAAATATACACTAACGGCTCATGTCTCACGATCACCAACAACAGACTTCTCTCCCTCGAACCGTGTATTGATTCCGATCGCCCAGGCCGAACCAAACAGCTATTCCAATGGGTAAACGCAGTGGCTAGTTCAGCTCAATAAACATCAGAGTAGTTTAGCAAACTCCCCACTTCTCACTTTCGTACTTAACCTAATATTTAGCACAGCTCAAACCCATCCCAAACACTCTTACATAGCCAGCTCCAATCCAACACTAAACACAACATCTAACTCAACATAATACCATCTCAACTCAATACCATCTCAACATAATACCATCTCAACTCAGTACCAATTCAACACAACTCAATTCAACACAACCCAACACAACCCAACTTAACACAACTTAACTTAACTCAACACAACTTAACACAATTAGCAATGATGTCAACAATTGATAAAATTCCAACAAACTCAAACTCCAACTTAACTCAAACTCCAACTTAACTCAACTTAATCCAAAATCAACACAACGCAACGCAATAAGAGATTAAAATCAAATGTCTGTAACTGCCACAACAGAACAGAGCCAAAGGCAATGGTGTAGCTCGATGTTTGAATGACCGCTTATCAAAGAGCCACCTTCGAAGGAGCATGGGTGCTATTCCGGAAGAAAAAAAGGAGACTGGCCCATTGTTCGTGGCCGTCTAACACAGGCCAAAACAGAGTATCAGAATCAAACAGGTATTTAAATCTCTTGCAACTAGTTGGGATATGAGAACGGGTGGACTGATAGTTTTTCTGGTTGTTGTGCTAGTTCTTTCCTTAGTAGAGTCTCGCATGAAGTCGCAATCTCGAGCCTGGGGGTCGCGAGGATTCAAGCGCTCAAAGAAGGCAGAGAGACGGGCCAAACAAATGATGAAGTATCTGATGGATGCACAAAAGAAGGAGGGTATATTGCTTGCGTCGTATGTTGGGGATAGCTATCTGGGAATCTCTGGCAACAAGTTAGTTGCGGTGCAGGACAAGAACGCAGCAGTCCTCTTTGATGTTGAGCCTAAGTCTGATAAGGTTGATAAGAATGCACTGGACGTGGAGGTTCAGTTAACGCCCTGGATTAATGGAAGCAAGAATGTAATCACGTACAATGCAGTAGGAGAGGACATAAACATTGAGATTCCAATTGAGAATAATCTGCCAACGAAGTCCGATTCCACTATTTTCACTAAGGTGATTAGCACTACTGCTGACCATCCAGTGTATGAAATCAAGTCCGGCCAACGGAAAATGTGCATCACACTGGAGCCAAGCACCAAGGAGTATGGGTTAAAGATGTGCAGTAACGGATCAAACGATCTTCAAACGTTCCGATTTTTAACATACACGGAGGCTGAAGCCATTGAGTCACGGCGAAAAGGACACCACGCCTTTGACCTGAAGTCTTTCTTGGGCGACTCTAAGGTTCCGTCTGGTGTTATTACAGTGGCTGATGTCAATGGAGTTCTTTATAAAAGCGATTCCTAAATGGCAACAATAAATCTAGTTAATGTCAGAATTGTGTTGAGTTAGTATTGAGTTAGTATTGGGTTGTGTTGGGTTAAGTTGTGTTGGGTTAGTGTTGAGGTAGTGATGGATTGAGTTGTATTGGGTTGTGTTGAGATGGCATTGTGTTGGAATAGTATTAAGTTGAGATAGTACTGGGTGTATATGATGCTAATATAGGGTTAGTATTGGATTAGTAGTGACTTAAGCGATAATGAACTAAACGGGCGTAATGAGGATTACACTAAGATATGATTTATTAGAGGTGTTAGTTGGTGTTAGAGCTAGGAAGGTAAGTGCAAAGAAGGGCCTCGGCATCGGCGGCTGTGCACTCTTGAATAGTACGGTCCTTCACATGGAAGAACTTCTCGCCTAGAAGAAGAGTTTCACCCCGGAAGGTTGAGATGAAGAGTTGCTTGTTGCTAAGGACTCCACTACCTACGATGTTTTGCAGGAACTGCGTGTCTAAACTGGCATCAAACTCGTCCAGAAGATAGAATGGGGCCGGATAAATGCTCTGGATCGATAAAATGAGACAAAGAGCAATAATGCATTTCTGGCCCCCACTAAGTTCGTCTGAGGAGACCATGGGCTCGCCTGCAAACGAAGCTTGAATGTCTAGCGAGCTGTTTTGTGCAGTGCTGGTGATCTGGGCAATGCCGTGTGTTAAGGCTTTGAAGAAGTAGTGGAAGTTATCTTTTATCTGCGTTACAGTTATGTTGATGACTTCTTCTTTACGGGTCTCCAGAGTAGCTTGCATTTCAGCAATTTTAGCCTTGGCCTTCTGTAACTCGGTTAGCTTATCTTGAATACGGACGTATTCTTGTGCAAGATTATCAGAGTTGCCCATTTCCATGGGAAGCGCATCAATGTCTTTCTGGAGGAGGTAGAGGGACTGAATTAGCTCTTCCTTGCTAGCAGTGGGAACGTGCACAGTTCGGCCGGCATCAATAACAAGCGTGTCAATTACTTCGGCGTTAAGACTAAGGACTTTCTTTTGGATTTTGCGGAACTTAGTCTCTAGACGAGTCTTTTCCGCCGTCTTCTCTTTCCATTGGAAGTGTGAGGCATGACGCGCTAAGCGGGCTTCAATTTCAGCGGCCGCCTCTTTAAGCCGAACAATTTCCTGAAGCATAGCCTGATCGGCCTTCTCTTTCTCCAGTGATTTAACGCGTTGTTGGTACTGGGCCTGAAGAGTCTCATATTGCGATCGTTTACCAAGTAGTTGGTTTTCAAAATCAAAATCTTCGTGTTCCAAAATAAAGATAAAGTGTTTGAGATAAGAAGCAGGTGTTGCTTCCTGTGCAAAATAAGCCGCATAAAGAGTCTCGTTCTTCTCTTTAGCCTGAATAAGTAAAGTCTCTTCGGCAAGACAAGCAGCATACTCTTCTTTAGCTTGAATAAAACTGCGAAACTTATTGCTCGCTAGCTCTTCTCCACCCGTAATAGTTCCTGAACTACTAAAATACTCACCATTACGCGTAATCACGTTAATGTGGTGTTTTTTAGAAGCAACTTTAGCCGTTTCAAAATCAGAGATAAAGTAAAGACCGCCAAAGAGATAGTCTACTAACTGGGCATACTGACTAGCACAGGAAATATAAGTACTTAGAGCCGGAAAAGGCACTTGGCGTGGAGTGCGTCTACTAAGATTAGCCAGTGGAATAATCGTCTGGTCAATACGATGGGTCCGGGCTAGTCTAAAAGCCGTTGCTTTACTGTCCACCACTACACTAGTCAGTAGTCCACTCTGTGCCTGAGCCAGTGGCATTAAAATCTCTTTGGGCACAGTAATCAGGTCATAGACATGGCCTAAAACACCCGGCTCACACTTCATTTCACTACTAAGCGCAAAGCCTTTGTTCGTCATCAGGAAAGACCGCTCGCACTCTTTCATTTTCTCCTCGGCCTCCTTCTTACGCCGTTGTAAGTCCTTCTCCCGCCGCCAAATGTCTCGTTTAGCCTCCAGAACCTCTTCTCGTTGGGCTTCGGCCTTATCTATTGAACAGGTAGATACTTCGCGTTTAAGCGTCTGAATTCTTCTTTGGACGGCTTCTGGTCCACAAATCCGCAATGAGTTAATTTCACTCTCTAGCACTCGTGATAAAGCTAGAGTCGCTTCAACTTGACTGATTTCTTCGCGTAAGATTCCCAATTGTTCTTGGTCGGTAAGAACTGCTGCCGCTAACTCTGCAATCCGTTCTGTCTGAGTCGCACTAATAACTGGAGTAGAACTCATTGGCTGGTACTCTGGAGGAATTCGTGATAAGATCTCTTCCAAACGCACTTGTAAAACTTCAGCACTCTCTTCCATTGAGGCATTCATTGTGCTTTCTTCAGCACAGAAGTCTTCTAGCTTTGTCTTCAGCCGGTGCAACTCACGTTTGTACAGTTCACGCACTAGTACTTCTTTCTTACCAACAGCTACTTGCCGGGCGGCTTGTCGAGCTCTTTCACGGGCTTCTAACTCCACTCGCCGTTCAATTGTTCTAGTTAGGTCTCTTATCTTTTCCTCTAGTACTTCTGATTCTTCAAGCACTCGGCATCCTTCACTCTTATCCTTTTCATAGATAGTTGAGCCAGCAATTTCACGAACTAGAGCCATACGCTCCTCTCCAGACATTTGCGCTAACTCACCAATCTTACCCTGCTCAACCGAGTGGTAGGGCATGGCCTGAGTCATTCCGGCACTTTCAAACAGAGAAATCATTTCTTCACGACTGACAATCCGGCCATCTACAGTATACTCTTCAGTTTTCTGAGTCACACTCCGCCTAATTACTACTTGATCACCCCCGGGAAATACTCTGTCTTTGTTTTCAAACTCAATCTCAACATAAGATCTTATCTCTGGACTCTCTTCATTAACAATCGCTCGTCGTTCTGCTGGACTGATACGCCAATGGGCATTGATTACAAAGCGAATAGCAAAAAGAAGACTACTCTTTCCAGAACCATTTTTGCCAACCAAAATATTGGGTCCTTGGGAAAGTTCAGCAATCAGTACATTTTCAGTAAAGCTTTTGAAGTTCGAGAGAGAAACAGATTGTATTCTCATTTAAACATTTTTTTGTATTACCATATATGGCCCGAATTGCGTACTTCTATAGTTCTGATTCTCGCAACTTTCATTATGGTGCTGGGCATCCAATGAAGCCCTATAGAGTAGCAGTTACCCATTCGATTGTCTTTGCGTATGGTTTAGAGCGGTATATGGACGTATTTAAGATAAAACCAGCTACAAAGCAAGAACTGACTGAGTATCATACTGAGGAGTATGTTGATTTTCTATGTTCGCCAGGAAGTAATTCGCCTTGTGATCGAATTACAGATGATTGTCCGGTATTTGAAGGGATAGGGGAGTATTGTGCGCTTTATTCTGGCGGGTCTTTACAAGCAGCGCGTTTGCTGAATAAAAAGCAGTATGAGATAGCTATTAATTGGGCGGGAGGTCTGCACCATGCAAAGAAGAATGGGCCGAGTGGGTTCTGCTATACGAACGATATTGTGCTGGCTATTCAGGAGTTATTGAAGCAGCACCGGCGGGTGATGTACATAGATATAGACATTCATCATGGGGATGGAGTGGAAGAAGCTTTTTATCATACAGATCGAGTAATGACTGTATCTTTTCATAAGTATGGGGATAAGTACTTTCCGGGTACAGGGAGTATTTGCTGTACGGGCCGGGAAGGTGGAGTGGGTACGGCTATTAATGTGCCTTTGGATTTTGGGATTGATGATGCATCGTACCATTATGTGTTTAAGGAGGTAACGAGTATGTGTATTGACTCGTATCGGCCGGAAGTAATTGTGATGCAATGTGGGTCGGATTCTTTGGCTGCTGATCGGATTGGGTGCTTTGGGCTATCTATTCGTGGACATGGCGAGTGTGTGCGGCATATTAAGGAGAAGAAGATTCCTATGCTGGTGGTGGGTGGTGGAGGGTACCGGCCTAAGCACGTTTCGCGGTGCTGGGCGTATGAAACTTCGGTGCTTTGTGGTGTGGAGATTCCTAACGAAATTCCGCCCAATCCGCATAGTGGTTATTTGGGAGAAAATGCCCAGTTGCACTTGGATCTGGAATGTGCCTACCTTAATAAGAACACTAAGGAGCGATTGGAAATGATCATTAAATTAGCCCGCGAAATTCTTAACCGGAGTACCCACAACGAAAATGTGTCCCACTCAACGCAATAAATAGATGTTATTAGTGTATTATTAGTTTGTGTTGAGTTGGTTTGATGTTGATTATGTGATAGGTGTTGTATTGTATTGTATTGTGTATTGTTAATATTCGAAGGAGATGTTAGTATTGGGTGATGTGATGTAAGGAAGGGAAATGAATTTATGCCAAATGAATGCTGGCATAGCTGAATACTAACCCAATACTAACCCAAAGCAACCGAGTTGAACTGAACTGAACTGAATACTTATGCGATGAGATAAAGAGGAGATTGGTTTATTGGGTCATGTGCTGATGATGTGGACTAGTTGGATGATTCCGGATTCTAGTTCCTTTTCGAGTACTGAGGCGAGTGCTGACTTGAAGTAGGTGGCGGCATACAAATCGACTTGGGAGCAGTGTATTGGCTTTTCTATGAGAGCTTGGAACTTTGGGGGGATATTATGGGTACTGCCCTCGGCGAAGATAAATGTGGGCAGCATCTGGACTATAAAGCGGCAATCCTTTGTTTGCCGCTGCTCATCCGGTATTGTTGGATAATACACATCGTGGTTAATGCATGCACAAATCTGGCAGTGTAGGTATGGTACAGTGAGGTAAGCTAATGTGTCGTGCATGTGCTCGGAGTTCGCAGCTTTTAGCTTGTTCTCATCTGTGCTGACCTTATTCGTCTTCCTCTCTCTTTTTCTCGGTATCTGCGTGGGTCGAGCGCGGATTCGGCTGCATCGTCTGCAATTCCTAACGTACTTATTCCATGTTAGACCTACTGTGGCTTCTATGAGGGCTTGGTGGTTGTCGATGTGATCGGAACATATGTCGTAGGAGAATTGCAAACTGTAGCCATAGGTTGGTCTTGGGTTGGTGCGTATGGCCTTTAATACAACCACAAACGGGGGATTTGGGCTAACAAAGCATTCTAGTAAGGCATTGTGATAAAGGGAGATTGTTAAATAAAAAGGTGTGCGGTTGGGGCCCTGCCCGGACAATGTAACGGTTTTGAGCAATGGTTGGTCAATGAGCCAATAGGTTCGGCTGGCTAGTATATTCTTCTTCCTTTGTAGCACCTTAAGGTTTGCTAAGTGCAGACTGATCAGACCTTTAAATCGCCAGGCTGCCCATTGAATAATGATTGCCAAGCGCTTTTCGCTTATGAACTGGTAATCACTGAAGTATAGCCAAAGGTTATTGACGGACTGGGTTTGTAGTTGGTCTGGTTCGGCCTGTGACTGGCTGTTAGCACGACGCTCATTATTGTCTATTTTGATGTCCTTTATATCAAGCCAATAAAGCACTAATGTTCTCAGGTCGCTCTCGTCCTCCTTGTTGTTTAGCCAGGCTTCCTCATGCTCCTGTGACCGGTCTGGACAGGCGGCGGCTAGCCCTTTTGTGTAGGCCGTTATGGCGTTGTTAATGTACACATCGAATGAAGCCGATCGGAACCCGACTTTATAGGCCGCAAGTGTGGTTAAGACACTATCATAGTCCCTACAATCAAGACAGCCCAGATCTAGGAATAGTTTGGACAGGCAAGTAAACTCGTCTGTTACTCCTTCGGCGGCTTTGGTGGATGCATATTTGAATAAAGAGAACCCGTGGATTTTCTCTGGTTGGTTGTAGTATTTGATTTCGTTTAGCTCAAAGAAGTCATTGAGTACAAGTTTTGATATCTGTGGGGTTATTGATTTAGAGAGTAGCACGGCTACATTTAGATTCGTGAAGCGCTGGTTCAAAATGTGCACCTCGATGTTACCCTTGAACAGATAGTGCTTTATCATCCAATAAAGGAAGCGGTTGTCAACACGGTCTAGCACCAAAAGCTTAATGTCAAGCTGGTATTGGCTACGGCCCCAGTTGTCTCTTTGAAGATTTCTCGGAAGGAAGAAGCTATTGTCTTGAGTGTCGTCGCAGAGATTGGTGATTCTAAGCTCATCCACAACAAGACACCGAAATAGTTCTATAAGATGCTGGACTTGTTGGCGCTGTTCTTCATAACGAGCCTGCCTGCCAAGAATTCGGATGGTTTTGTAGCGTATAGCCTGACAGAACTTTGAGCCATACTGTGCCTCTAGCTTGAAATCTTCCCACTTCGGGAGCTGGCTAAGTCGAAAGCTAACTGTTTCCTGAAGCTCCCAATCGGGGACGCTAAGTCTTCTGCCGTAACATACAACGTCCCTTTCCTGGACTTCCTTTGGTATTATTGCTAAAGCATTGCACTTTTGAAGTATCTCGAGTGTCCTAAGCATGTCGTTGCGATCGTCTCTATAGTAGATTCGAACGCTGTCGGTCTTGATGCCATACCTGGCACAAATGTCTTTGGTGTAGGGCCGGAGGATGAAATCGTTGTGGCCGCACTCTATATTGGCGGCAATTTCAGTAACAACTTTCTTGGCATTAATCATTATGGGGGCATAAATAGACGGATGCCCAGGAATTGGTTCAGTTGCACGCCCGACAAGCTCATGGACTGTGATTGTGGCCTTGTTGTTCATGGCCAAATTCTGAAGAAGTCCCCAATCAACCACCAGAACTAGCCGTGGATGGATTGTCATAGTGGCATTCTCAAGACCGAGTATGGTTAGCTTTGTGTCTTTGGGGCCCGCAATAGAGATCTGCTGGCATCTGGGAGACGCGTGGTGCATAAACCTGAAATTAAGCTTGACAACCTCCGGTAAATATCTGAAGTATAGGGCGTATTCATCACTTAGCGTTAGTTGGTCCATAAATGTGAAGTCTTCAAACTGCAAATCTTCCAGAATGAGCGTTGAAATCGATCGCACCAAGGCAATACCTTCGGCCATCAAATTTGGAAGCGATTTATGCGCGCGAGTCGAAAACCGGAGCGTACATGATGGGCCTAACTTAGCGCGCTCAATTGTACTATTTGCCTCTGGTAAACTAAAGTTCAAATATATCTTATCAGGATCCACATTCTTTGGCCGATTAGGATTCAAATAAAGCACTAGATTCTTACAATCAACCACGTTAATAACTCGAGATATAATTTGCAGGTTTTCTGTATAACAGCTTATATTGGCTCTTCTGTATGTCACTCTAATGGCAGTGGTTTTAATGACGGCCACCTCTCTCAACCTATCCAAAGCCAGCTTGGCTTCATCTGCATTGGAATAAAATGGCATCGTGAAGTTGATTGCGCTAGCCGAGCACTTTACTATATAATAGGCCTGTCCATACGCCTCGGGCTTGTAGGGTTGAATCCACACAGTTTCGTGATCATCGCCAAGATCAAACCCAATTCCGCGTAATGTTGTAGCCATCTTACTTGACTTTCTCCAAACCGGTTTTCTACCTATAGTCGCATCACTACTAATGCTACTCTGACTTCGCTCACTATTCACACTCAACCTGCTAGCCCCCCAAACTCCATCCAGCAATAGTAATAAAGAAGATAGTACAAACCAGCAACCAACCTTGTTCTGTCGATAAACTTGCGACCTAGCTACAGCTATTCTAGTTTTAAGATAAGGCATGTCTTTAAAAAGCCAATGCAATTTTATCTAACTTAACGCTGATATTCGGCCACTTGATCCATTAAGCTATTCCTCTAATGCTTTTGATCGTTTTGATAATTTCAGGCCCGTCCCAGCCCTCTGGCTTTTTCACCCAATAAGATTATCTCTACCAACCCAATCCAATCTAACTCAATACTAACTCAACTCAACTCAATACTAGCCTAATTGATTAGCTTTAATTAGTGGAGTGATCCGGGCAATTTTGGCATTTGGGGTTGGTTGGTTCCACAGTTAATCTGAATTTGGCAACTTATTAAAATAGATCTTAAAGTGTACACTACTCCAGAAAGTTAGCATAGAATTGGTTTTAATATTTAGTTAAGTTGGGTTTAGTTAAGTGAAGTTAGTAGATATTAGTGGGGGTTAGATAGTGTCAAGTTAAGTTAGGATTGAGTTGGTATTAGATTGGGATTGGGTTAGTATTAAATGTTGCACGCCAATCTTGTAACTCGCCGAACTTGAAATTTCAAAACTATTTGCAGAAAGCGAAGCTCGTCACTTCCAGGCCCGAGATTGCGGATTCCGAGGCCGGCGAGACAAAATACAATAAAGATGCTTTATTTGAAAATCTAACAACTACTAGTTTAAAATATACACGGACATACTATACTAACTTGAGTTCACACTATTTTGCGAATGTTTTGAGAGTGGCTATCAACCCAAAAGAGAGATAGATGCTTTCAGGTCTTTTGCTCTCTTCCTTGCTTATCTGAAAGTGCTTTAAAGTAACAGACTCTCCTTTTATAGTCCAATTCTTATCTCTTATCATATTCTATGATATAAACAGATCTAGTATAATCGTTGAAAAGAGGCCTTTATTCGTCCTGCTATTGGGTTAGCAATATGTTGTTCGGATCAA
>NW_026250538.1:0-1136 GCF_024244095.1 Nematocida homosporus | reverse complement strand
GGTTATTATTGCGATCAGAGGGCTTAGATATTAGTTGGGCGGTGGTATGTGAAGTTTTAGGTAGTGATTTTGGCGAAAGACCAGAGATTGTGCTTGAAATTGATACGAAAGATGGCCAAGAGGGACTGGTGAAAGGAGTAGTACGGTCTATTCTGGAAAAAGAGATAAGAAATGCGAAAGTTAGTTTATCTATGGAAGTATTTAAAACCGGATCTGTGCTTGGGTTGGTTGTAGCTGCAGTTAGTGAGATTCTGCAGAGGTTAGAGATTAAAGCGGAGTATCGGGTGGAGGAGGAAGAGAGTCGAGGCAGGACTAAGCTGGGTATATGGAAAGACCAGCAGGATTTAGTTTGGAGCAGTACATTATTCAACTAGGTTAGTATTAAGTTGGGTTTAAGTAAAGTTTAAGATTTAGATTGAGTTTAGATTTAGATTGAGTTTGGTTTGGTTTGGTTTATGATTTAGATTTAGTTTAGTTTGGTTTATGATTTAGATTTAGTTTAGTTTGGTTTATGATTTAGATTTGGATTTAGTTTGAGTTTAGATTTGGATTAGTTTGAGTTTAGTAGTGGTTTAAGTAAAGCTTAATATTTGGATTTAGTTTAGTTTGATTAGTAGTGGGTTAAGTTTAGTTTAAGTTTGAATTTAGATTTGGATTGTGATTGTGATTGGATTTATGATTTGAATTATGTTGGGTACGACTGAACTTGAGTTAGTATATAAACATCTTTTTATCTTATCTTAAACTTACCTTATTTTATCTTAAACTTATCTTAAACTCACCTTATCTTATCTTGAAGTTAGTATTGGGTTAATATTAATTTAACATAGACTTATATCAGCTTGGCATCACCTCATCTTAAACATAAAGCTCAATTTATCTCCACTGCCTGACCTTTCCCTGCAAAATATCAACTAAATACCAACTAAATACTAACTAAATACTCACACAACACCCACAAGATACCCATACAACACCCATACAATATAAACCAGATACTTTACTGGCCTGGAATGATATCAGGTCGATTCAAATATTTATAGTCCCGATTTTTAGTTTACGATGACGATATACGTAATTCT
Organism: Nematocida homosporus; assembly: GCF_024244095.1. Taxonomy (NCBI): domain Eukaryota; kingdom Fungi; phylum Microsporidia; genus Nematocida; species Nematocida homosporus. The sequence continues at coordinate 54 of NW_026250538.1, read as the reverse complement.
GACAACTAAAGGCCCAGTTCTGCTTAATAAAGAAGAAAATGGACTTGGCCGAGC
>NW_026250613.1:0-10435 GCF_024244095.1 Nematocida homosporus | reverse complement strand
CTTCCCAATCAAGGTTCAGGGAAAACATATCTTTAGCTTGCAACGAAGTGCCAGATAGTCCATACTTTCTGGGTTGATTAGCTTCGTTGATATCAAACATTCTCCAAATAGGGGTGGATTTGAATACATAGTTGCTTCTGCTACTTATAAACTTCCAGAGAAGCATTTCTTGCTCTGAGTCTAACTTAGTATACAACCCTGTTGATCCAACCCGGGCTGTTTAAGCCCATATCCATTAAAAGATGACGTAGAATCTTAGCCAGCAGACTTCCTACTTGAATGAGGTTTACCGCACATGCCTGATTCGTTAGTTTGGGGATTGCTTGATTGAGTTCTTGAATTGGATGGTTCTGAATCTGTGGGCTCCTGTTCACTTTCACTTTCACTTTTGACTTCCGTGTTTTTAGGCCCACCAACAAGTTGAACTAGCGCTTCTTCAATTATCCTAGATATGCTGTCGGGGCTTTTGAGTTCATCATACTTCAAGAATTGATCTATCATTGAACCCCCAACTTGAGTTAGATAGTTCTGGTCTAACCTATTAATATTAGGTCTTATTTTCGTTAGTTCTGCTACCATGATCGTAGCGAATCGGCGGTTTAATTCATGGGAATCGCATCGGGCGCCTATTGCGATTAGATCAATTTCAATTCTGCTTATTTTTGGATTGGGTAATTGATTTTGTGGGCCCTTTAAGTCACTCTCAATTTGGTGTATTTGCTTTACTATAATTGCTAGCTTACCTATGATCTCCCTTCGCAATTCCTTTGACGTCGGGGTACTCTTGCATTCAAATAACCCTTGTTCCATTTGTTGGATAGCTATATCAAGACTTTCCTGTATTATTTCTTCTTTAACTAGTTCAGATATCGCCTTAATCTCCTTCTGTTCGAATATATCCTCTAATCTGTCAAGGTAGCTGGTATTGCATCCGATTGACTTCAAGCCCGTATAAAGCTGTTGTTCTTGTCTCATGCGGCCCCATTGGTCCACCTTTAATGCATCTATTCGCGTTAATTGTTTATTCCTTAAGGCTTTCAGCTCGTCTATTGCATTGGTTAACTCAGCATATTCCGATACTATTTGACTATCTATATCTAACGTAGCGTCTTTAGATATATCAAACAACCCCATCTCATCTAAATCCTCATCAGAACTACACCAAACACAACACAATCCAATAACCAAGCAAACTACTTGATAAACATTCAAAGAGTATTCATTTAACCTTCTGTTCATTTTACAAGTTGCTATCTCATGTTTTTATTTATAGACTATAATATATCAATATCAAAAATATTCTAGTCTTAGCCAAGCAAATTCTCTAAATTAGTAGAATATCAACAAGACTTACTTTCTAAATATGTCTATTCAATACCAAACCAATACTAAACCAATACGACCACTACTAACCCAACCCAAAGATCAACCTGATTACTGATAAGCTAATTACGCCTTGCAACTTTAATAGAGTCAATCTGCTTTGACTAATTTAGTTTTACATATCTACGCTACAATTCAATATGACGTCATCCTCACACACGACAATATTTATTTAACAAATCACATCGATACTCGTCTCAAGGAAGGTCTTTAATAGAGTACGCATTGGCTAATGAACCCTATCCAACCCAATACTAACACCATTTAATCTATAACAGCTTATCTAAAACTCTCGAGAGAATATAGTAGAATAAAATATAGCACCATCCACTTCTAAATCTACCCTTAGGGATGAAAGATTGTATTCCTGGTCCTAGAGACAGAAAAGAGACTCATTTGGTACTTTGGCTCAATAAAGATAATTTCCAAGTCTCACATGCTGAGGGCTTTTGTATTTCAAACTGGGCGAGCTTCATACTCGGCATGGCATATTACATTGAAGAATTATAATTGACCCGGCGGCATCAATTGATTAGATAGGGCTAAATTGAAAGTATAAATAAAATAAGGCAAAAATAGATATGACCCGATATAATTACTTAATGTGGATACGTCTTTTATGCCCTATTCTTCTAATAGATAGCTCGGTGCTAGCTGCTATGGCGGCGGAGGCAGTAAGTTTTGTTCCTCTTCCCCTTAATTCTCTTATGCCGATTGCTCAGACACTGGCTGAAATTGAAAGTACGTATAATGTAGAAAGACTGCATACGTTCGACCAAAAGCAGAAGGCCAAGATGCTAAACCCAGCCAGTTTTGGTCCGTTTTCTCATCAGAGGAGAAATGTAAGTGAGAAAGACAATGTTTTTGATCGTTATAGTCCACCTAGTATACCGTACGATCGTGAAGTCGCTCATAAAGCCAGACAAGACTTCTTCAATATAGCAACGGATGATGCCTTTGTATCTCCCGATCAAGCAGACCAAAAGCACATCCCCAATGAGTTCCCATCGAAACCAGCCAATATCCAGACATTCAACACAGTTCTAACACCTGCTTCCATGCCTGAGCAAGTTCCACTAGGTATGCCTGCCGCCGAATATCCAGATAGACCTTATCATGATAGTGTTGCTGGCAGAGAGCGGCGAGCCTTGACAAACAGTCCTGGATCCAAACCAATTCCTACCCAACCGCCCACTCAAAGCACTACTAGGTACGTTCCACCAGCCTACTACAAGTACCAACGGGCTATTTCTGACTATTTATTTGATTTTGAAACATCCAATCCTCTACCACTCTCCTTTTTACCCGATCCTAAGTCTTTCGATGGTAAACCCAATCGTATGCTTACTCAATACTGGGGCATAAATCGACATGCTCTGAAAAAGTCTAATCCATCCCTTGAAGGTCTCCTCTCTTCTATTGTTTATTCTCCACACGTTCATAAGCATCTAATCGATAGTGGCAAACTTGTTCAAAGGTTTAAGAAAGCAATAAACTACCTTCAGCTGGACATCCAATCAACCAGTAACAAAATGATTGCTGCTACCAAAGATCCAGACAATCCTGCCAGTGCTATCCAGATCCCAATCTACCAAAAAATGCTCAGCTGGTATGTTCAGGATATGCGCGGCTATATTGCTGATTACACCAAAGCCCGCCAACATGACATTTGGACGACCCGATGTGCTTCTCGCTGCAACACCCAAACACACTACCCAGACCAACCCCTTTCCATTGAAGAAGAGATTACGAAATTAGGAAGCGAACACCGCAACTACTTCTCCACAAATGAAGCCACCATGTCCTTCCTCGAAGCAGTCAACCAAAACAAACCTCTTCTTATCGCCTTACAATATGCAGTGCACAACGCCCAACTATACATTGACTACCTGATTGACCACAAACACCTACCCGAATCACTAGTTACCCCGGCCTACGACTTCATCTCTATTCTAGACAAATACCATGAGAACATCGGCATGCTCTACGAGTATGCTAAATCTCATGTATCTCAGCCACCTCTCGAAGATCAAGATGTTTTAGACCTAAAGTCTCTTACCGACCAACTCTTCAAGGATGATAATTCTTCGATCTACACTCAATTCCGTTTCTTCGCTGACATAGCTGCTGTGCGGTATACACACAAGACACAAACTATTCTTAACAACCTTGCCAAGGTGGCACCCGCCCAGGTTGACATTATTATTTCACCAGTTATCGCCGAAGCCACCCAAGTAGTGGACGAGCTAACCGATATTCATTCTTACTTTAACCGGGTTCAAACTAACTACGCGAAGAGCCAAGACCGACTACGCCATGCTCTCTACGACCTCAACGAAGCCCAAATAATTAAGCTATACAACATGATACCCGATCCCAAACCTACTCCAGACACACCTGCCGAATCACGTCCCCCAAACCAGGCCCAGTCCCGCCGCAGCCGTTCCATCAATTCATCAGCTCCCAATACCAATACTGACACTAACACCAATATCAGCGCCGGCGCCAATACCTCTACTGACACCAACACCAGCGCCGACGCTAATACCTCCACTGACATCAACACTAATACCTCTACTGACATCAACACTAATACCTCTACCGACACCAATATCAATAACAATACCAAAAACGACACACCTACTGCTTCTAACTCTAACGTAGATACTAACACAGACATCAACCCAGATACTCATACTAACTCAAATCAACTTAACAGCAACAATAGCAACAACAATAACCATCAACAATCTAACCATAGCTCAGTCCTGTTTACAGGTATAGAAGAAGATCCCGACTTTACCCCAACCAACACTAACTATGGTGATCTTACTGCTATTTCTGTCTACCTAGATACCATTCCATTAATTGATATACCCGCACTATCTACCCCCGTCAAAACCATTCCCTCCAATTACCAATCGGTCAACAACACTCTCACCGCGGAATCGGCCCAAGCACTTACCCAAGTCTTTATCCCACACAACAAAGATTACCACGGGGATCCCAAAGAAATGCTCAAGTATTACTGGGGACTCAAGACCCCACTACCCGGCACCAAACCCCAAATCAATCTTACCGAATTCACCAACCAAATCATCCAATACCCCCACGTTGTCGCCGAAGTCACCTACGCCCGCACACTCATATCCAAGCACCACGATCGCATACTAGACCTAATCACCAAGATTATCACACTCAACAACGAATTAAACTCACTAGGTCCAAATAATCCACGGGTCCCTCAAGACAAAGCCGCTATCCTGGTCAGCCTAGAAGAACTCCGCCAAACCACCCTCTCTATTATCAATGGCAGGTCCCATGTCTGGTACAGTAAATGCGCGCATAACTGTTTCAACAAGTTCAACTACCCCGACGGGTACATCAACATCGCTAAGGAGTTCTCCAAACTCCTCAAAAAGTACCATTATCAGTCGCCCAAGACTCGTAACAAGATCCACGAGATACTCCAAGACTTCAAATCCCACACCCGTCTCTTCCAACTCTTACACACGGCCGTCCAAAACTCCAAACACCACATTGAGTATCTCATTAACCACAAGTATCTACCAATTCAAGACCGAGCCGACGCACTCGTTTATCTCTTCCCATTTGAGCTACACGCCCAATCCCTCCTAGAAATTCAAAAGTATCTTAATCGTCCTCTCCTAGTCCTAAGCGACGATGCCTGTAAACAGATCCGAATATATCTTCGAATTATCTTTCAGATGCATCAGCCGAACAGCCCCATTAATATGTATTTCGACCATATCCAGCAGACAGCTTACCAAAAATACGACTCTCGTTTATACTTCATGATCGAGGAATACAAATCCTCCCACCATCCCGCCATGGATGCTCGTTCCCTTGAAACTCTCACAATGGCCACCCACTCCCTTCTTTCCTCTCTCCTTTCCTCCCATCGATACATCAACGAGACCTCGAAGCATCTCACAACCATCCGCGAAAGCATGCAACGTACTCTCAACACCGCCACCCCCACCGAGCTCCACCAACTACTCAAACACATCCAGCAATCCCAATTCCAACAATTCCAACCGCCAAACCAACCACACCCCCAACAATTTCAACATCAAAGACGACTCCTCAAAGCACAAGCCACCCGCCCATCTCAATAAACCACCACTTTAGTTGACCCAATACTAACCCAATTCAATACCAATAACCCATTTTATTATACCACTATCTACATGCCAATTTCTACACTACTACACTATACTTTACTATTTTGTTGGTAAGTGACTACACGCCGTTCTCAACCAATACCAAACCCATACTAAACCCATACCAACCCAATAGCCATATTAGATACTTTTTAGATTATTGAGTAAACTATCAACGTATTGGCTATGACGTGTACAACATCCAATTGAGTTAGTATCTTCTTAAACTAAATACATCTAGTGTTTATAGTTGGGAATTGTCCTCTACCAATCTCTAACTCAACCTGACACAACTCACTACTAACTCATTGGAACTGCTGATAAAGAATAAAGATGCGCTAACATCTGCTTATCTCCTATGAAACATACTGTAATGCAATACATAACTTATACCAACTCAATAGAATGTCGGATATTGAACACCACCTTTACTATATCTAACTCAATACAATAGAGTTAGTACCACCACCATCATCATACACAATTCAATTCAATCTTAACTCAATACTAACTCTAAACTAACTTACTATCATATCAGGCAAAAAGAGTGCGCTAACCGGGAATCGAACCCGGGTCTTAACCTTGGAAGGGTTGCGTTCTACCATTATACCATTAGCGCGCACACTGTTTCTCCAGCCAGCCTCTACCCGTCCTCTTTTTACCGCCCCCGGGAAACCTCCCGCCTTTTCTTCTATTTAGTGCATTGCGTTTTATACTCTATGCCCCGAATACCCTTTGAAGAGAAAACTAACGATGAAAAGTCCGACCATTCAAAAGTCAAAAAGCAAACCGATCGAGAGTACCTTATAAACCACTTATCTATGCTAGCAACTCAAACCAGAGATTATGCCTTAAAATACGACATTAAGCTATGTACTGAAATACTACAGGGTAAAGAGAACCAAGCAGTCTCAGAGCTTAAAGAAGCAGTTACTGAACTAGCTGCAGAAAATGAGCAACTTACTAAACAATGTGATTATCTAAACATGCAATTATACAATCAAAAACAACAATTATAGATTGGGTTAAGTATAGTATAGTATAGAATTGAATTGAATTGAATTATGTTAGATAGAGAAGGCGGAGGCGTTGTAGTCTGTTAGTGGTGTATTAATAAGTAGCACGGTAGGATATCAGTAGTAGTAGAGATAGTTGGCCGGAGTAGTTATCTTATCATCAAACCAACCAATAAATTGGGTTATAATATAGTATTTAGTTAAGTTGAGTTTAAGTTGAGTTTAAGTTGAGTTTAAGTTACGTTGAGTATAGTATATATTGGGGTAGTATTGGGTTGGGTTAAGTTACGTTATGGTATTTCAAAATCTTAGATAAGATTGTGTTAGCATGTGTTAAGATGTGTTAGTGTAGGTTGACACTTGAAATGTATATAACCCAGTACGAACCCAATACGAACCCAATCCCACTCTATACTATACTATACTTAACCTAACCTAACCCAATACTAACTTAACTTAACCTATTGCAATGAGTTATTGTTGGGGGTTTGTTTTAGGGTGCTTGGGTGCTTCAGTGTCGTGGCAACAAACAATGCAAGTATAAAAGGCGGGGGTGTAACTGGTCTATGCAGTTCTTAAAAGGATCACTTCCTCTGCTTTGGTTGGGGGAGTGCTTGGGCACGGCAGTCTTTACAACAGCTGATAAAGGTGAGTATAAAGTCTTACCAATGGCGGCCGATCCGGCTTATACGGATGCTTGTTCTATTTCGGCCTATAGACCGACTGAGAAATGGCTGGGAATGGTGACTCTGGGAGGATGTTCTTTATCTAAGAAACATAAGAATTTGCTTTCAATGGGGGCTTCTGGGATGTTAGTTGAGTCATTAGAAGATGCGCCGTATGATATCTTTTCTTCTAATAATGGGTCTTTTTATGTTGTACCAATTGGCAAACCACTTTACAATATGTTGTTAAATCTTTATCTGGCCAAACGAGGTAATGGACCGAGTGATGGATCTGGTCAATTACAAGACTTACCTTCTGTGCAGATATCTTTACCTCAGCCTAAATCCATTCCTCTTCTACAGATTTCTTATGTTATCTTTCTCATTGTTATGATTTTTGTCTTCCCAGTGCTTTTTGATAGTCTAGAAGAACAAACACCAGCTACTTTATCTCCTAAAGACTTATCTAAACTCCCACTTCTACCATTCTCTGAACTATCAGAAGCCACTCGTAAGTATGAAGAATGTCCCATTTGTTTTGATAGATTTGTTGCCTTGGTACCCACACGCACACTTCTTTGCACCCACTACTTCCATTCCGAGTGCATTGACCCCTGGCTACTCAGTCGCAGTTCCCGCTGTCCCGTCTGCAACCACGACCACATCCTAGCCAAATAACTTACACTATCTCACTATCTCACTACCTCACTCAATCTTAACTCAATCCACCCCAAACCCAAACCCAATCTTAACTTAACTTAACTCAATTAGATACCATTTACTTAGCACCCCCATCCATTTATTTAGCTATTTAATCACATAACTTACCACCATCTTTTATTACTCATCCTATCTATTAGATAGCCATTTAACAATTTAACAACTTAACCTTCCAGCACTCTCCATCTCAATTACATCACCCACCATCTCAATTACATCACTTTCCCCATTCTCCCCACTCATCTTAACCTATCTTAACTATTTATTTAACTTTCACCCATCTTAACCCATATCTATCTCAGTCCTATTCCCTATCTAAACCCCACCTAAACCCAACCCAACCCCACCTAAACCCTTCCTAAACCCTTCTAAACCCTTCCTAACCCCATATAACTCAATATTATAACATTTTACATACTATTGCAAATAACAACTTAAATGCTATCTCAAATCATATCTCATCTTTAGATCTTAACTTGCCTAATTAGGAAACATCTAAAATTTTAATTTCTGATTAAATACCAAAAAAAACAATTGATCAATTTACAATCTGCAGAATGATCAAATACAAGAAAGGAGGTGATATAACATGTGAAAACTGCAAGACCAGTGTGACACCGCTCTGGCGGAGGAGTGATTCGGGAAACTATCTATGTAATGCCTGTGGCTTGTACTTGAAGATACACAAGAAGAGTCGGCCAGTGAAGTTTATGTCAAAGGAGATCAAACATCGCCAAAGACAAGCAATGCCTAGAATGCTATCTGATGGCTTATCAGAGATTTATGATATCGCATGTAATGAGATAAATATCCAAAATGGGGTGTACGAGAAAGAACGCAAACTTGATGAATGTTTAGTGATTAACTACACAGAAGAAGAAATAGAAGCATTGTCTGGTCTAGTAATGCTTACCTGGGATAGTGCCTGGTAAGTAGAGTATTAGGTTTAGGTCGGTTTAGAGTCGAGTGGATGGTTAGTTAGGAGGAGTATTTAGTTCGTTTAGGAGACCATTGGCTTGGGCTAGGAAGAGACTGAGATTGCTGGTGAGAAGAGTGCCGGATATTTGTTGTATCTCAAGAATATCAAGAGTAGCAGTGATAAGGAGGAGTCGGTGCTGGGAAAGGGCAATAAATAGAGAATGTTCATTAGGTGTAGGTTTAAGATAGGGTAGAGGTTGTATTTGTTTGATTTGGTGGTTAAAAGAGAGGGTAGATAAGGAGTCAGAGATAAGTTGAAGAGGGGTATCAAAGTAGGAGATAAGTAAAGGTCGGGGTATAAAGTCTAGAATTGGTTTAGGCTGGGAAAAGTGATAGATAGAGTTAAGATAGGTAGGGGTAGGTGTGGTAGATAGATGTGGGGTAGATAGAGGTGGGTTATGGTTGATAGTGTTATTGTTAGTAGTATCTGGAGTGATATTGTTATTGTTATTGTTAGTATCTTGATTACTACTACTACTATTACTACTCAGATCATTATTATTACTCTTATCATTACTACTAGTACTCATCTTAGTACTACTCATATCCATATCATTACTCATACCAATACTATCCACATCATTACACATACCAATACTACCCACACCATTACACATAGGCACACTAGTGCTTATCTTGGTGGAGTGGGTTTGGAGAATGAGTTGGAGAATGTGGCCGGATTCAAATGCCAGATAGAGAGTTTTGGTGGTTGGTAGATAGCGAAGTTGGGTGCAAAGACCATGCGTAGTCGGGAGAGTGGCTAGAACACGACGAGTAGGATCATAAATAACTAGTTGGTCTTTGTTTTCAACTAGTACGGGTTCTGGAACTAGAGTATAAACAATAAAGACTGAACTTTGTCTTAAAGACAATCTAAGATTATCTGAAATTTGTAAGTGCATTTTGTTACCTAAAAGGGAAATAGAATCTTTGATTTGTTCTTTCAAATACTTAGTCAGACTAATCTGTTCCTGATCGGCCAGAGGGACAATAGACTGGTCTAGAAGGAATAAATTAGATTTAGATTGCGATAGGGTTGGATTGAGATTAGATTGAGATTGCGATGGGGTTGGATTAAGATTAGATTGAGATTTAGATTGGGATTGGGTTGGATTTGGATTAGGTTCGAAATTGAATGGAATTGGTCTTTGCACAAGCAATCTAGAACTGAGTCTTTCCCAAACCCAAATCCAGTGTTTGGTCATAGTAATCAAGATAAGCTCAGAACTCCATAATCCTTCTACACTCTCACTATGCCGATAGGTTCCGGCTACATTAATTAAAGAACTATTAACGAAATGAACCATGCAATCTAAAAAATTGTCAACTTCCCAATTGGGTAATAATAATCGATTATAAAATGTCCTAAAAGGGTAATAACAAACTAATCTAGAGTATCTCGGGCCAAGTCGCAATTTTTTTAGTATGTCATCCGCTTGTTTTCTCAAGAGTATCCAATTAGTTAACTTTATGTGCCATAAGAACTTAT
>NW_026250592.1:0-5224 GCF_024244095.1 Nematocida homosporus | reverse complement strand
CATTGGCACATGCCTTCGGGGGCGCGGTTGGTTTGTTCGGCGGATGATTGGGGGTTGGCAATGTCCTTGAGTAATTGCTCGTTTTTATCCTCTGGCTTCTTGCCGTCTTCTTTGGATCTGGACTTGTCTTTGCTAGTGCTGTCTTCTTTGGATTTGGATTTGGACTTGGACTTGTCTCGGCTTTGGGACTTATCTAAGTCTTTGGCTGAGTCTTTGGAAGAAGAACTGGAGCTGAGGGCGTCTTTGCCCGATTTGGAAGTTGGCTTGGCATTGACTAGTGCGAGGAATGAGAGAGTGGCGATGAAGAGAGAAGAAGCTAGAAGAGTCTTGGAGAAATGCATATGAGTAGAGAATGAGTTGGTCTTTATACCTTGAGTTAATGATCTGGGATGGTCATTGGTTGGTATGAGAAAGATCAGGGCGATTAGTAGTGGTGGGATTGGTGGACTAGAATTGATATCAGTTGAGTCTTTGTTTTTTTGCTTTTATTCGCCCATGGACCGTATCATTTCTATTTTAGCCCGTAGATTAGCAATTTCGGTGGAAGAATCGGAAATTATGATTAAATCGGCACTTCATTCGTCGACTCCGGAACAGGAACTGTTTGACCTTTTGGGTGAAGATGAAGTGGACTCAATTGCTGTACTATTATCTAGTCTTAAACCTAAATGGAGTCCTCCAACTGGTCATTGTATTATGGCTTTAGATGCGACAATTGACCGAATCATGGCGCCTAAGCTGCAGAGGAATACAACTGATATGTATGATGAGTATATTCTGGAGGCTGCGCCTAGTGCTAAAACGGGTGAGTTAGTGGCAGTGACTGCTATTAGCCCGGCTTATCGGCGAGTCTTTGCTGAATATACGCACTTTAACTTGGTACAGTCGATGGTCTTTAATAGTGTATACGGGGGAGAAGAGAACGTGCTGGTTTCGGCTCCTACTGGGGCTGGTAAGACAGATATTGCTGTTCTGGCTATTGTTAAGCACTTAGAAACAACTCAGGACTCGGTTGAAGATAAAGTTGTTTATATCGCACCAATGAAGGCTTTGGCGGGTGAGATAACTAGTAAGTTGCAGAATCGGCTGGGAGTGGTTGTGCAGGAACATACGGGTGATACTGAACTTTCAAAAGAAGAGATAGCTCGTAGTCGGATTCTTATCTGTACTCCGGAAAAGTTCGATATTTCAACCCGGAAAGTCTCGTCATTTCTCTTGAAGAAGGTCTCCTTGATTATTTTGGACGAAGTCCATATTGTGAATGATAGTCGTGGGCCGGTGATTGAATCAATTGTTTGCCGAATGAAGTTCTTGACGGCACGCCGGCAGAAACGAACACGTTTGATTGGAATCTCGGCTACTTTGCCCAATCCGCAAGATATGGCTCAGTTCTTGCAAGTACAGCCGAAACACATGCATACGTTTGGCCGGGAGTACCGACCTGTGCCCATTGTTTACTCAGTGATTGGAACTAGAAAGGCCGTGGATGTAAGTACTGGAGACTTTACGAAGCGGCTGGATACTAAAGAGAAGATGGTTTGTGTACTCCAGGAAAAGATAGAACCACTTATTGCTCAAAACCAGCAAGTGCTTGTCTTTGTGCATACGCGCGGGGATACTTTAGCAGTCGCCGAAGAGCTTTGTGCTACTCTGCCGGCGGGAATTAATGAACTGCCAAGTGAGGTGCAATTACCTGAAGCTTTGGCCCAAATATACACCCAGGGTCTGTTTGTCCATCATGCGGGTTTACCACGGGCAATTAGGAACTTTGCTGAACATGAGTACCGCCAGAAGAGGATTAAAGTACTGGTCAGTACTTCTACTTTGGCCTGGGGAGTTAACTTACCGGCCCGAGCAGTTATTATCTTTGGGACTTCTTACTACTCACCTGAAACTGGTACACGCGCCGATGTAAGTGTTCTGGATGTACAGCAGATGTTTGGTCGAGCTGGACGGCCGCAGTATGATACACAAGCCGAAGGCATTCTGATCACGGATCATAAATCATTGCAGAAGTACGTGCGCATGCTTCGAGCTGAAGATCCAATTGAAAGTTTGCTTTTGAAATCCCTACCAGCCCGAATGTGTGCCGAAATGTACTTGCGTAATATAAAAACCCACCAGGATGCTGTTACTTGGCTTAAATCAACCTTCCTTTGGGTGCGCATGCAAAAAGCCCCGGAGCGATATGGTACTATTTATACGGAGAGAGAGGCGGCTATCAAAGACTATGCAACACTTACTATTGATCGGCTTAAGTCCTTAGATTTACTTACTGACCGTAATGAAGTGACCGATTTAGGACGAATTATTTCGCACTACTCTATTTCCAAACCGACTCTTCTGGCATGGAACACTCTCCTGGAAGAGGGCAACGATAAAGTTGTTTCTTTCCTGGCTGAAGCCGAAGAGTTCTCTTCCTTCTCCATTCGAGCTGAAGACAGGGCTGGGCTTGGTTTAAAGCACTCTGATACTGAAATTGATAAGGAGCTTAAAATCAAAATTCTCCTGGATAAACATATCCAAAAACGCGAAATCAGAGGGTATTCTCTAAAAATGGACCAAAAACTCATTCTAGATAGTGCAGATCGACTCTTGTCCGGGCTATCCGAGTACTGCCACTACAAACAAAAGCCCGTACTGTCCTACCACGCTCTCTTTACCAAGAAACAGATCGAAATGAAGGGTCGCCGCCATGAAATCTTGCCACTGGAATTATCCCTCTCCGTTAAACCCAATGCCATTAAGATCCAGCCAACCTTCTCCGGAGTAGTCTACTTGCGCCATAATGGTAAAATCACCAGTATAACTCATGCCCATGCCAAAAAGGAGTATCTGCTCAACAGTCGTATGCTTCTCAAAAGTATTACTCCCATCGACCGTAAGCTGATTCTGAACAGTCGGCTGGAAATAGTGCCTGTCCGACAGTTTTCAGAATACGAGCTTTGGTTTGTTGATCAGACTCTGCATAAGATTGCCGGGTACACTCTTGCTTTTCTGGCTTACGTACCGGCCGCGCCCTCCACCGGTATTTCGTTCAAACGTCCCGATCTTATCGAAATACGTACTTTGCCCAATGTCTCCAATGAGGAGTTTAAAGAACTTGCTGTTCTGTTACTTTATGAGGAGATCAAACGACTGCGTCAACTCAAACAGACCCAAATCTACATTATTGTTCCGTATGCTGAAGATGAACAAACAACTGAAAGCACTATCAACCGACTTTCACAAACCGAAGGATACTCGCTTGAGCCAAACTCCACTTTCTTCTCCACTAACAACGGTATTGTAGTTAATAAGAAGAAAGCGTGCTTCCCTTGGACTGTGTGTATCTCTGAAGTAAAATCGCTCAAAGAGAACATCGCTCGAGATGCTTTCTATCTCTTCTGTGGGTTTTCTAAGGCCGGTGTTCTCTATACCGACAGTGTGCTCAAGCAAATACCTAAGTCTTCTGCCATTATCTACGAAAGAGAGCACGAGTCTTTATATATTCGCCAGCGCTATCTGTAATCATTCTAGAATGGCCTAGGACGTCTGGTTCATCTCTAGTGAACAATAAATGTGGGAGAACTCAATAGGCAGAATGTCATAGTTATTTAGGCAATCTTATTCAATAATGGCTAGTTGGTTTATTCAGATCCGACTTAAATAATGTGGTTGGTGCGGAGTTAGGTAGATAGTTATTAGGGAAGTATAATGTAAGTTTGGTGAGTGTTTTGGTTGGCTTGTTCGCTATGGATTTTAGCGGTAAGGTCGGATATGCTGTTGTAGGGTAGATACAAATAGATTTGGCCGTCATTCCAGGCCATGCTTTTGAGCCATTCATCGTGGGTGGTAAGAGATTGGGTACTGCCTTCGGCAAAGACAAAACTAGATAAGGGGGCGCTTGTAAGTCTGTAGATACTCTTGCCTTTGCTGGCATAGCGGCAAAACGGGCATCCGTTGTCCAGTGCTTCTTCAATACCATATACACAGTCATTACAAAGTTTGTGCCGACATGGGGAATAGCAGAGTGCGATGAAACTATTCATGGGGTCGGGAGTATCATCGGGGCCTGTGATCTCTGATTCTACCCTGTCCCCTTCTTTTGGCGACTTATAAAGGCTGCGCATGCAAATCGTACAAGTAAGCTCGGGATTGGGGCCTTTGATATGGTTAATGATCAGTTGGAGAGGGGCATTAGAACTAGCTTCTTTTGGAATAAGAGTGCTAAGCTTATCTAAATTGCCGATCAAAGTTAATAGCAGTGGGATGGCTATAGCTGTGAACTTAAACCTGGGATTGGGATGTTTAATTAAGAAGCTATCATAATATGGCCGAACAATTAAGCTAATTGGAGGAATGTCGGGGTTAGTAAGTATAATTTGTGCTTTTCTAAGCTTAGGCAAACCATCAATTAAATAGTCACTCGAGGCTATTAGTCTTCGTGTATCTTCGGTCATCTTAAGATTCGCTAGCGTTAAAATGGTTAGATCTACAAATTGGTAAGCTAGCCAGCGGAGGATATTCAGTAGATCGGTTATAGTTATGGTTTGACTGCGAGTAAAGTAAAGAGATAGTTTGGTGACAGGTTTGCCATCGGATGGAGACTGCTGTGGCTGTAGAGCTTGGTTTAGCTCGGTATTTGGTTGGGAAAGAGAACGGTTGGTAGCAAGATATGGGTTTAAAATCTCAAGAGTAATACCTGAAATCTGCAAATGGGAAGTGCGTGTCATAATAGCCCGGCTAAACAAGGCAGCCACGCTTATTCGGCTAAGCTTATTGGGGCCAATGACGCTATGAATGCCATGGCTGGTAAGTTCAGTTAAAACACTACTATACGAACTATTTTCAGCTTTACTTACTAGTAGACATAGTTTGTGTAAGCCTAGATCTTGTTTCAAGCTGCCGGTCTCATCATTCGTATTCTTATTCTTATCTTCATCACCCTTATCTTCATCATCTTCTTCACTCTTATCTTTGAATTCCTTAATATACTTGAAGAGAGAGAAGCCTTTGTTTGTGTCTGGTTTCCTATAATATCGGACTTCGTTCAGCTCGGCAAAGTCATTGAGCACAAGCCTTGATATTGGCCGGGCTATGGGCAGGGAGAGAATTTGGGCAATGGCTAGATTCTGGAAATACTGATTGAGAATGTGTATTTCTATTTGGTCGGCAAAGATATACCGGCTGAATATCCGGTAGATGATTGTTTCGTCTACATTGTCTAGTATCAGAGTCTTGA
>NW_026250574.1:0-2888 GCF_024244095.1 Nematocida homosporus | reverse complement strand
TTAACTCAACCAAACCCAAACTTAACCCAACATAATCTTATATAAACTAATACAACCTAAACCCAATCTTATCTAAACTAATATAATCTAACCAAAAACCAAACCCAAACACAAACCAATCTAAACCCCACCAAACCCACCCAATACTCAACCCAACCCAATTCATTAGGCAATTTATTCATTATGTGCGTTGTGCAGATGCTCTACGATACTCTCTATATCTGCATGATGGGTCTCAGTATTGAAGACAAAACTCGTCGGCCGATAGCCAAGCAAGGAATGGGCTAAGAAGTACGGCGTATTCGTAGGATTAGGCTGTACGTCCCTTAAAGGTACTTCCGGGGGCAAATAAACTCCCTCTACCTCACTCGCCCGCCGATCAGCCACCTCCTCCAATCGTTCCAATAACAACTTATCCTCAGGAAATACTTCTAAAGCCCCTTCATATACCTCTAAAGCACTACCTAAAGTCCCAGCAAACTGTTCATAAACAGCCCCTAAGTTATAAACTGCCTCTACAAAAAGCGGATGCAAATTACGTGCCTTCTGAAACGCCCCCATCGCATCTTCATACTGCCCCAACCCATAGTAAAGAATACCCATACTATTCCAGTATAAGTGATTCTTCCCATCTTTTCTTATCGCCGCATGATAGCACCGGTACGCCTCCTTATAATTCTCCAATCTATGCTCAACCCGACCCAGTAAGTACCAAGTAAACCCTCCCAGTTCTCCCGTACCCAACTCCTGAATCGTTCCTTGTACTCCCAGCCAGTTACCTTCCTTATAGTACAACCAACTCAATAATAAAACAGCTACTTGCTTACTACTACTACTACTACTACGACTAGATACAATCTCCTGTAACAAACCAATGGCCTCTAAAGTCCGACCTTGTAAATCATGAACATGAGCTACTTGTACTAAAACATCTTCCTTACTGGGTCTAGTCTGATTTTTAGGTAGATTGTGCAAGAGATACTCAAAACAATCTTTAGCCGTTTGAATGGCACCTCGTTTCTTATAAGTAACTCCTAAACGAAAGTATGTTTCTAAACTGTACTCATAAGGTAGATTAACTTTGATAGCTGAAGCATAAGCTTCTTCTGCTATCTGTAGATTATTAACTCGTTCATAAAAGACACCAACTCCAAACCATAAGAAGCCTTTTTCCTTCTTAATAGCAGCTGCATGTTGAGCTGCTAGTTTAAACCAGATAAGACTCTCACTAAACCGATCAAGCATTAAATAACAAAAAGCAATAGAAGTTGCACTATCAATATCTACTCCAGATGAAAGTTTGTAAAGACGTAAATATAGATCTAAAGCTTTATCCCATTGTTTTTGGGTGCGATAGATAGGACCTAGAGATTCTAGTGCTTCTCTAGATAAGGGATTATTAGCTAAGGCTCTTTCATAAGCATAACAGACATTCTTGTCCATTCGGAATTCTCGGAATAAACTAGCTATAGATAGCCAGGATGCTTCATTTTCCAGTAGTAATTTAGTGTAAATATCGGGCATTTCACAAAGGGGAGGGGTTGGGACTCTTTCTAGACCGGGTAAAGAATGCCAACTATCCGGTTGGAAATTAATCTTCGTATCGCTGTCCATTCCCAGATAAAAACTTTTAATTAAAAACTCAGTCTGATCTCTATTCTTTGGGTAAAAGACTGAAGATTTTTGTTCTCCTTTTATGGTAATGATAAGATTTAAGTATGTTTTGATTTGAGTATGTTTTGATTTGAGTTTTAAAATAAGATAAAATAAGACAAAATAAGATAGGTTTAAGTTGAGTTTAGATGAGTTAAGTTGAGTTTAGATGGGGTGGGTTTAGGTTAGGTATTGGGGTGGTATTGAGTTAAGTTGGATTGGGGTGGGTTAGGATTAGGTGGTGTTGAGTTTAGGTGGTGTTAAGTTAGGATTGGGTTTAGGTGTAGGTTGAGTTGAGTTAGGTTGAGTTATGTTAAGTTAAGTTGAGCTATGTTATGTTGAGTTGAGTTAAGTTAAGTTAAGTTGACTTAAGTTGACTTATGTTATGATATCTAAACTGAGTTGGTCTAATCTGAATATTAAACTAAATACAACTTAAACTAATACTAAACTAAATACAACTTCATCTAATTTTAATAAAACACAATCTTATCTTAACATAATACTAACTCAACAAAACACAACACAAACCTAACACAATATGAAAGTCTTAATAGATCGGTTTGCCTTCTAATAAAGCTTATCTTAAGAACGAATTATCTTGAATATCAAAATGACTTATGACAACTAATTGGTTACTTGCCAATCTTTGTTTATTTGAAATGTAAACAATCAGTTTCTTAAGCTTAAATAGAGAGCGTTTTGAATAAATGACGATAGTTTATGACCGATCTTACCATACCAGAACTAGAGGAACAAGTAAAAGCCTTACAAGAAAGACTTAGAGTATATGAGACAAACCTGACCATTGCTCTTTCAAAGCAAAAAGAGTGTGATATTCTAGAATGTGCATTATTGGGTTTAAGATATAAGGAGGATAAAGAGCAATTTAGTGCTTGGGAATCTGTTGTGGAAGACTCTGTAAAATGGACTGAGAGTACGCCTATAGCAAGATTAGGAATCCTATTTTTCAATAGGGAAGCTCGAAATCTTGATAGATATAAGCAAGTCAAAGACAAGCTCTTTACTTTAAAGACTGAATTGGTGAGGAAGATGAAAAAGGAGCCAGAATCTGAGGAGTTGACATGGGCTAAAGTAAGATCTGAGATTCTTAACATCTTCCAGAATCGTCTCCCTGAAAGGAAATGGAGCTGGATTAGTCCAAAAGAGTTCCCACATTTGAACGCATGGTGTAGTTATGTGATGCATGAAGTGTCTAAGAAGAGAATTACCTG
>NW_026250645.1:0-27166 GCF_024244095.1 Nematocida homosporus | reverse complement strand
CGTAATTCGACTTTTGAGATAAGGCATATTCAAAATGAAATAAAACTCATTAAATAGTAAATGCGATATGATCAATTTCAAAAGAATTGGGTTGGTTAGTATTGGGTTAATTTAAGATGTTATAAGTATTTAAGAACTGTATATAGCACTATAACACGAAAGTTGGGTTAGTATATATTAGGTTCTTGTTGTATGTCCATAGGCCATACATTTCCATATGAAATACTTACGGAATAGAAAAATGACTTGTCATAGCTATTTGTTTACATCTCCAATGTTCGTTTACATTTCATATATTGAAATGTCAACGATTAATTTCCAAAGCTTAAATAGAGAGCGTTTTGAATAAATACGATAGTTTATGACTGACCTTACCCAGAAACAACTCACCCAATACATTGTCTTATAAACAGCTATTAGTAAGTCGGATTCTCGGAACTCTCAGCAACACTCATATCTTGCTATTACCCAATGTGCAACTTATCTGTCATCCAACTGAACAGAAGATACCAGCGAATTAAATTGCACTGATTTAAATCACTAATTTTCATTGATTTACAAGAATGTTCGCCTATCACAGTAAACGTAGTTTAGTCTTATCACTGATTAGTCTTGGATTCATTATTGCCACCCAAACATCCGCACTGCTCTCGGATGGAAAGCCAACCGCAATGTCTTGGCAACAATTATTCGATGTAAATGCACACGGTATGACCAAGCTCGGCTCTGACACGCAGGCACTATCTACTATGAAAACCAATCCACATCTTTCAGCCACCAGACAGGCCAGCATTCAAGTTCTTCATAACTACTTTACCCATGGCGACAACAAGGCCATTACTATACTTGATGTAGGCGTGACTAAAATACGTGAGGATCTTAGCAAGCACCAAGCCACCCCACCAGCTTTACTGTCCGAGTGTAGCCATGTCAACTTAGTCTTTTGGCGCGAAGAACCAAACGTGTCCGCTTCTTCACCTCTGGACAATGTACTCCAAACTGTGCCCGAACTTGAAGAAGTTCTTTACTGGGTCTATCTCTACTTCCCCCTGGCCATTCAAATCATACTGACCAATGTGAATCCAAGTCAAAGCATCGCCCAGGTTTACCTCAAACCAGCTAGTCCTCTCGTTCCCCGCCTACCTAACTCATCACTAGCCGCAGCGGTCGAGTACAAGATAACTGCACTGACTGCCCGACAGGCACTGTGTTTTACTGGCGGAGCACTAATGAAACCCAAACTAACAATTACTCTTGATCGCATCAACCCCACCAACTCAGCTTAGACTTATCAATAAAGTTTCAATCATCCCGTTTTAAGACCAACTACACCATTTATTATTAGACTTACATCCACCAGCAGTACCTTAAGCCCAAGATACTCCTTTGGCTTTGTTTAAGCCCTACAGGTTAAGGTAGATCTGGCCGGCTAAAGGCACAATACAAATATTAATCCCAGCTTGCGGTTCCGGCGCATAAAGACTTTCTATTCCACTACCAAGCACTAAACACATTGATGGCTTCTTTTCCCGAGCCACCGATATTTCACCAGCCAGAATCGTGCGCTTAGCTGAATACAAAGTACTGATCTTATGCCGGCGTTTTATGTCCCAAAGATAAACCTTCCCATCAGCACCGCCCGTAATTAGCTCATTTACAGTCAGTGAAGCCAGCATCACTACCGGAAAGAAGATCTCTTCATTCGCTTTAGTCTTACGATGGGCCTTAAAGGTAAAATCTGCCTCTACTGTATCCAAGTAACACAAAGTAACTTTACCATCTGCAGTTCCACAAACAACAACATTCGCCTCGCCATGCAAGAAACAAATCCGAGTTATCATCGCTGCTAAACAGACTCGCTTCTCAATCTGGCCTGTTTGCAGATTGTATGTCTCTAGGTTGGTGTTGTTCACTACATAAGCCACTAAATCACCTTTTATCGCTGAAAGAGTAATAGTCCCATCGACCCAGTACTCACTAGTGACTTGGTGCCGCTCCAAATGGTAGAGACAGACCTTACCCACTAAGAAAACAATAACCAGCTGGTCTTTAAACCGGTGCATACTTACCACTGAAGAGACTTTACACCCACCATACGTTCTAACTTCCTGATTTTGCACAACTATCTTCTTCTCACTGCCAGTCACGCGCCAGACTTCTCCCGCCACTGTTCCAATATAAACCTCGTCAGTCGAGATAGTGCAAATACTCAAGGCAGGGGCGCTAATACTAGGGCTATCAGCTGAACTAATTGGATACTCGCCAATTTGGCCGTCCCAAAGGGCATATCGCAAAACATCTCTATACTCAAGAGCCGAAACACCACTACTAGTCGGAAAAGTAGTTAGATTGCAAGTAGAAGAACTCCGCATAATTATTTAGCAAAAATTCTCTGAATTAGCTGTCTACTATGCCGGGAACATCCATGAAACTCTTTGCCAGCACGTGCTGTACTGTTGGCTAGTGCAAAGAGCAAAGCGTACTTGTTGCGACGAAAAAGCTCGTTTAAAGAAGTTTCGGCATGGGCAATCTTACTATCGTAGTGTATCAGAAGAAGCTGTACTAAATCAAAATAACGGTTAAATTGGATAGGATATTGGCATATCAATAATAAAAACTCACCTAAAATTTTGATTTCCTGATTGGGTAAAACAAATCTTTTTTGCAGATAGTATCTAAGTACTGGTCCAAGAATCTGGTCTTCAATCCGGCCGACTAAAAAATCACCTGTACATCTGATCATAGTGTTAATTAGTGAAAGGAGAGAGAGTTGGGGTTGCCAATGAAGATCAGCACCAAGTATTTCTTCAAAGATAAGATTAGCAATCACCATTGTGTTTTCTTGATCGTTAGTATCAGCACTGCTTTCCGTTTGGCTAATACTTAAGGAAGTACTTCGAGGGAGGCCGTATAAAGCCGGTTTAATACCTTTATCTAGCTCAGCATGCATTCTAAGAATACTAGCTAGAATACTAAAGATTGCTTCCTGAGTCTCCTGGTTCTCAGTAGAGATAAGATAGACCAGTGATTTGAAAATCTGAACCAAATCAGTTTTCTTGAAATAACTCTTATCTATGATCTTAATTAAAGTCCGACTAATCAGTCCAATATCACCAACCGGCTTATTTACCTGCCAGCGACTAACTCTAGCAATATAGTCCTGGTGCTTAATAATACTTCCTAATTGAATGGCAATGTCAACAATCCGTCCCTGATAGGCATAGTCAACTAAAGCATTAACAATATTAACTGAGTGCTTTAGCTGATACTTTTCCTTAAAGACTACATTCAAATATGCATCATATCCCGTTTTTATCTCTGTTTCTATCTGGATCAATTTAGAGATGGGATGGTTATCAAGAAAAGCCTTCTCCCCAGTTACTTCTAGAACTCGTAAAAGCCCAATTCGACTCTCTTCCGTACCCGGCTGTAATTGAACACCACGACATACTTCAGCCAAGAATAAGAACTCCTCACCACTCACCTGCCGAGCAATCTTCACCCAATTAGATTCTAACCGACAAACTGCCGCAAAGACTTGGGCCTGACCCGCATGAAGACTTACTCTTTCCTGCTGTTGAGAGTAGTACTGGCTTATTACTGACTTAGAACTACTAGAAGACTCAATACTTCCCTTCGCCAGAACACTCTCTTCCTTACCACCCAAAAGACCCCAGGCCTGCTGATTAAGACCTTCTTGCTGGTTTATCCGACTAAGCCATGCAATCAGTCCTTCTCTTTTCCCACCCGGTCCTAAACTCATTGCCTTGCTTATACAAGCCTTAACTACTTCATCTGCTGCACCCGGCACAATTCCAGCCATACGCACTACTGCTTCACCTGCTATTTCTAATTCCTTCTCTAAACTCGGCCCACTTAGTACTCGATTAGCAATTCCCGAGAACTCTTGCTCTATCCCGGCTGTATATCCACCCGCCGCCAGAATACATTCAACTGCTAACTCCTGAAAAGGTCTACTTTTACTTCGTCTAAATATCTCAATAGCCAGTTCTAAACTATCTTTTACATCTAACTGTCGCAACAACAACCCCAAACGTTCCTCTAATTCAAATACTTCTCCCAAATCCTTTATCTGTCTTACTACCCAAAGCAACAAGTCTAAAACTCCCAGACCAATTTGCTTATTCCCACCTCCACCCATTTCCTTAATCATTCGTCCACCATATGCCGAAACCAAACCCGGTACGTACTTCACTGTATAAGCTTTCTGCAAGACTTCTTTATGTAAGACTAATCGTTCGCAACTATCAAAGCCCAAAGTCTTATAAAGCACATAACACCCCACTTGTTCACGACTCAATCGACCCTCCATCTCATTCCCTGTTTTCCGGGCATAAACCTCAGCTACTGACCAAATATCTACCTTTCCAGCCATATGTTGTCTAAGCATTACTTCTAACTCCATAAAAGAAATTACCACCATCCAAACATTCCATCCATTCATCCTACTCTCCATCCCCCATCTCCATCCCTTATCTAAACCCCAGCACACCCCAATATTAACTCTACCTTACTTTACCTTAAACCAATCCAACACCACCACAACTCAATACATCACAATACATCACAAACCAACTCAATACAATTTAATTACATCATACACCCTTATCAATCTAATCTAATCTAAACTTAATCTAAACTCAACTTAACCTAATCTAATCTAAACTCAACATAATCTAACTCAACATAATCTAACTCAACGCAACACAACACAACACAACCCAATTTAATCTAATCTTAACTCAATCTAATCTAACCTAACCTAACTCAATACCTAACTCAACCCACTCAATACCCAACTCAACTTAATACTAACCCAAACTAAACCTTTATTTACCCTGTGCACTTCCTTCCGTTAGGTGATCGGCTAGCCAGGTAAATCCCTGCGTAATGTCCGAAAGATCACCATGCTTGGCCGAACACTGAAAGATCCGCCAGGGATGTCCACTAAACAGCTGGGATGGCCCTAAAGTCTGGATAAAAGCCTCTTGTACCTCTTTGGCTTTAGATTCAGGCACCTTATCTATTTTGTTAGCTAAAATTAGCACGGGATATCTCTCCCGAGAACTCTCTGCATCCTTATCCAGGATCTTCTTTAACTCCTCCACTGCACTCTCCCATCGCGTCCGGTCTTCAATATCAATCACATAAACAAGTCCAGATAAGCCATCTGCATAAAAACCCCAAAGACTTCTTATCTTCTTTTGGCCTCCGATATCCCAAACTGTAATGGTTACTCCTCCTACTTTGATATTCTCCACATTAAATCCAACTGTAGGCACCGTTATCTCATCAACTGAAGCTGTAAGACCTTTAGCCTGAAAGGTGTATAAAATTGTTGTTTTTCCGGCGTTATCTAAACCTACCATAAGAACCTTTTTAGCCACGTGGCCCCCAAAAGCTTTCAAGAAGTTACTAATGACTGAGCCCATAGTAAACAAAAAATTAATCGGCTTTATTGGGTCATTGTAAAACAAAAGATAGTGAATGAGATACATAGTGACGATTTTGATACTATGTTTTGAATGCCTAATATAAGTCTCTAATTAGTGGATGGGTATGAGAATAGGGAGTACTATTACTCTATTAGTGAGTACTAGTTATGTCTTGGGGGCGATAGATGTACGGGCTTGTTTGTCAATGGGGGGAGTAATGGGACTGAATGGGATTTGTCATTTATATAGGGAGAAGTTAGGGAGTAGGCAGCCATGGATGGTTGGTCAGAATATGCCTGCGGTAAGGCTGTTGCCTCGACCGGTCTTTGTGCCTTTGGATCGGCCGCAATTATGGCCGAGTATGTTAGGGGGACTGACTAGGCTTGGTATAGGTCCGGGTCGAATAGAAGGTCTTTTGGCTAATGCTAATAGATTAGGTTATGTTGGTAATACTAATGGTAATGTTGGTGTTGGTGTTGGTGTTGGTTTAGGTAGTAATGGGAGTATTATTTGTCCTCCTCCAATGAATGGAGTGCCTAATGTAGTGCCTAGTGTTACACCTAATAATGCAGTGCCTAATGTAGTGCCTAGTAATGTAGTGCCGAGTGTGGCCGTAGGGGCAGGAGTTAGTAGTAATGTAGTGCCTAGTGCCATACCTAATGTGAGTGTGGGGAGTATTGGGAATATTGGAAGTGGGAGTGGGAGTGGAATAGTGAGTGGTGGGCCAGTAAGTACGAGTAGTGTAGTGGTGGTGATGCCGACTAGGCGGGTGGGTGATAGAGTTGTTAGTATGATAAGTAATAGTGTGGGTAGTGATGGAGTGATTCGGCGTCGCGTGCATGAAGAGACTCGGGTGGTGGGTTTAGGACCTGAGGCTCAGGAAATTGTGATAACAATTGGTAGTACAGATAAGAAAGGACAGATGGTTCATGATGCTATTTCTAAGAGTATAGTGGTGGATAACAAACCTAATCGAGTTCTAACTAAGAAAGAAGCTAAACAGGCTGAGAAAGAAGAGAAGAAACGGCTTAAAAGAGAAAAGAAGATTAGTAAGAAAGTTGATGCGAAATTTGAAAAGTTAGATAAGATTTTAGGCCCGGCAGGAAAAGATCCAAATAGTCCGACTGGTAAATCTAGTTTGGCGGTGGCTGAGAGTGATCGATTACGTGCTGCTATTCGAGAAGAACTCCGTAAGAATGAAGAGGCTAAGCAAGATGAGAAGAGGAAGAATAAGAAGCGATGGTATATGCCTTGGAAGAAGAGTTCTGATGATAGTGTTGATGATGTGATAAGAGATAGTAGAACAAGAAGAGATCTTGATGAGTTACGAGATAGAGAAACTTATAGACATGGTGATGCGGGATATGATTATGATTATGGTCATGGTCATGTGCGGGATATTGAGGGGCGACGGTTTAATGAGGAGTTTGATGGGGACAATCTTGCTTCGGATAAACCGGCTTCGAAATGGCCGCGACTTAGTAACTTAGCTAGGAAGACTAAGCGGAAATTAGGATTTGGGAAGAAGAGACTGGAAGAGTCTGAACTTGAGGAGCCTTATGACTCGCATTACCAAACACCTGCTTATGAACCATATGCTTCACATTCTTCATTATACCCGCCGGAGACTTCGGCATATCCGGCTTATGCCAGCCCGGCACCTGTTAAGAAGAAGAAGAAGTGGTTCCGCTCGCCTTTTAGTCGGTCGCGGAAGTCGCAAGCACCTCCGGTTATTGCTCAACCACGACGAGTTCTAGTGGCTACTGATGGCCAATACCCGTCTTATGATGAGAGTATTCATCCTGATCCTAATGCACAGACTCTTGATCACATTCAGCATGAACTTCATCGGATCAATGAGACTCTCTCTATTCCCTCCCAGCCGAAACGGACTACAACGATTCTGCAGCCGGTCTCTGTGGTTGAGAGTGCACCTCCTCTTGTGACCATTAAGCAGCCGCAGCCTCGCCAGCAATACCAGCCGGTTCATGCATACCCTGCTCCAGTCTACTATACTGAAGAACCATCCGGCGGCATACCCAGCACAAGCTCCAATGGTGTTGTATATCTTCGGCCTAGCAACCTTTCTGATTAGCACTAATAAACCTTCTAATTATCAAGTAAGTATTAAGATAGTGTGCTGTGCCGATTGTTTTTGTTGGACTGGAGTTGGCCATAGTATTTTGAGGACCGAGTAAGATTGTCCTTTTGTCAAAACTAGACTAGCCCAGTACTAGCCCAGTCCAATTAGACTTACTCATTCTTAGGTCTGAGTTGGGCTAGTGGCTGTTTGTTATGGTAGTGATAGTATTGCGAGGGCTAGACTGGTTGTAGATAGACTTAATACTGAGTCCATGACAGAGTGTTTAGACCGCGCAGACATTGAATTCGTAGATAACTTCAAACAAGTGTAAATCCAGAACTATATGGCTTATTTAATGCTCAGACTTATGCAAAGTTCCTTTATTTAAGATTAGTTTTAGATGCCTTAAGATCTTGATATCTCAAAATATCTCAAAAACCAACGGTCAAAAACAAGCCTCCTTGCAAATCAGTTCAAAGAAGTATCCTGCATAAAAGTCGAGTTCAGTTCTCATACCTATATGGCTTGAGTGCATTAGGCATTAAACAATCGACCAGAGAAGACCTAAGGGAAGAGGTTTAGAACCTACTGCTTCTGTATAACACCAAATAAGCACTGTATTATACTCGATTATGAGTATCAATGTTGTTAGCACGCCCAATAGCCCCAATAATAACGGGCGTAGCATAATTCCCTTCATAATCAACTTAATCGCTTTCGGCAAACATCTCATCGTTTCTGAGATACTAAGTTCACAATCCTCGGTTTCAGGTTGATTGTTCTCAGGATCTGAACGATTCTCCTCGGCCACGTTGACACTGTTTTCATTTGCTAGATTGCTTTTCTTAATCAGTGTATGTATCTTTCTCGACATCGATAGAAGCGCACCCAACCATGTGAGATTGAAGAAGGATAGTATAAAGATAAATGCCCATGGACTTGTAGAAATAAGAAGAAATGACGTAACATAGAAGACCAAGGTCAGAACTAAAACCACCAAAAACGTACGTATGACACACACACATGTTGTTACTGCAAAGCTGTTTTTGAATCTAGACCAACCAAGTGTACAAATGTAAGCAAAAATGGTTGATCCGCCGGCAATGCCATAGGTAGCTTTAAGAATACCAAGGCAAGTTTCTATCAAGCGTGTTCCTTTGACGAACGCTTCTGGTGGCATAGATGTATTTATCCCACTTTCGTTTGTGGGATAATAATCATTCGATAATGCTTCCAGATACCGCACTACCCAAACCATAGAAACGATCATGAGCAAAGTCGTGGCATATATTAGACCTTCGTCTGTTGTCTCGTGTTTCCTGTTCTCCTCATGCATCTGTAGATAGAATCGGCCGATGCCGCTATTTCTTATAAACTGTTCCAACGCAGTAGTTCTTTCTATTCCCACAGGAACAACTGCGGCTTGTTGAGAAGTGTTGCTAGCTGTAGATATAGGCTTCATTTTGAATTTTGAAATGTAAATATTTAAGTCGTATCTCAAAGTAAAAACGCATTTGATCATACTAGTATGTAAGCACAGTTAATTCAAAACCAGCACACATATTCTACCATTTTAGTCTTCATTTACTTATTGTTGTGATGTCATACGACCGCTGGCAAGCTATTCATTATTGCTAATGCTGTATGGCATAAATGTCACAAATTAGTTCATATCAAGAACTGGCATTATTGAATCAAAATACTTATTGTGGTGTCCGTGCCATCCCCCACACATCTTTAATGAGGCTCTCGAGATATCTCTACTTTTAGACGAGTTAACTACAGGGGCAAATAACTTAGATATTTATTCCGTACTACTTTAGATAAGCTAAGATATTCCAAAAGAAATCTCAATCTTGTTATCACTTGTTTCAGAGTATAAATATACGACGAAGATTGAGAAAGGACTTTCTATGGCTTCCATGAGATATATGAAGGATTCGCACAGAACTATATCAGAACTAGAAACGGCTCAGACTCGCACCCCAGAACCTCAACTCGAACCTCTAATCAATAAAACCGGCATCAGCCTGTGTGATGACCTGTCTCTCGTTGAGTATATTTGGATGAGAGGTCTCTATCCTCCCCTGGGGCACAACAGTATCTTATCTGCTAATGGCAATGTAACAAATAATGATATATAATTTGATGTTAATACATGCCCAGAACTATATGGCTTATTTAATGCTCAGACTTATGCAAAGTTCCTTTATTTAAGATTAGTTTTAGATGCCTTAAGATCTTGATATCTCAAAATATCTCAAAAACCAACGGTCAAAAACAAACTTCCTTGTGAATCAGTTCAGAGAAGTATCCTGCATAAAAGTCGAATTAAGTCCTCATACCTATATGGCTTGAGTGCATTAGGCATTACAACCTATTTCGAAAGATGTGAAGTAGCAGAGTTGAGGTTTTGTTGCTTCTATGTAGCCCCAAATAAGCACAGTATTGCACTCTATTGTCAATATAGCTATGGTTAGCAAACCCACTAATCCAAGTGCTAGTGGGCCTGGCATAATCCCATATCTAATCATTGGGATCATTTTCGGGAGCGATCTTATCATTTCTGACATAGAAGCTCGGTCTTTCCTAGTTTCAGGTTGGTTGTTCTCATTTTCCTGATCGTTTTCCTTAACTATTTTGTGAATATTGGTCAATATCGTTATAAAGAGGTTCAACCATGTGATGTTGAAGAAGGATAGTATAAAGATAAATGCCCAATGACTTGTAAAAGTAAGAAGAAATGACGTAACATAGAACGCAGTACTATACTGCACAATCAAAAAAAGCGTCTTTGCGATACACATGCTGGTTGTTACTGTAAAGTTTCTTATGAAGCTTAAGCAGTCAAGTGCACAGATGTAGGTAAGAAAGAGTAAAGTGCCGGTAACGTAACATGTAGTTTTAACACTAGCCTGGAAGGCTTCTAGCAAATGTATTCCTCTGGTAAACATCGCTGGTGACATAGATGTATTTATCCCATTCTCGTATGTGGATTGGTACTCAGTCAATAATGTCCCCAGATATCGCAATACCCAAATTGCACTTAAGATAGATATCCCAGCAATCTTGTATAGGTCAAACTCGATGGTTTTATCATGTTTCATTGCCTCCTCACATACTTTTTGATATAACTTGTATATTCTCCGACTTTTTCTCGTTTGTTCTGCCGATCTATCTCTCTCTATCTGTGCAAGACCATCTATTTCTTGATGAGATCTATTGTTGACGCTATGATTGGCCTGCATTTTGAATTTTTAATTTTGAAATCTTATCTTACTTTAAATTGAAAAAGACTCTGTTAGATTAGCATATTAAACACAATTCATTTACAATATGGGATTCAAAACACTCCCTCCCTATTCTTTGCCAAAGGACACAGATCCTTGAATTATGGCATCTGCATTGGATTAGATTGGGTTGGGTTGGGTTAGTGTATCTTTTTAACTATCATCAGCAATTACAAGAGCGAAGACATTAATCAACAGTAAGACTTATAAATTAGCACCATAATTCCAAATTATCATCCCTAACCCACTTTGAGATATACCAACTCAGTACTAGCCAATCCAAAGTATTATTTCAATAAATCCTGCGAACGTCTAGTCTGATTATATCTTGATAGCAGTACTACTAGCCGAAAACAGCGTCTTACCATCTTAGAACACGACAAAGAGCAATACTATCCCAATATACATCTACTAATATATACATCTACTAACTCAACTCAACTCAATCCTAACCCAACTCAATACTAACTCAACCCAACTCAATCCTAACCTAACTCAACTCAAGTCTAAAAGTAACTGAATAACTCAACTAACCCAATACTAACCTATTTGTTATTTAACTTTAGTTGCTTTAATTATCATAAACCAACCCAATACTAATCCTTTTCTTATCTCAAAAACAACATGTTTTAAGACTAGTATTGAGTCTATCCCAAGCCAAGGATGATTTTGACTATCAAACTTCTCTCAGTCTTCTCCACACAATACCAAACCAACCCAAAACTTCATCCAGCCATATCAAAATGCCAAACACGTCTCCATAAGTACTGATTAGACCTCTATACACATTATCTCATTCTAAATTTTATGTTTATGTTTCGGGACATCTATAGGGAAGCATTGAAGATAGACGCACCAGAGAACCCACCAATGGATGATAGAGAAGAACGAATATTCCCAAACGATCGAGAAATAGATAGTATTCTTCCCGAGTGTTATAAAACAGCCATAAGAGGCACAAAAGAGGAGAAGATAGAGAAGTTTTCGGAAGGAACACTGTTTTACGTGTTTTTTAACCATTGTGGCGAGAAGGTCCAAAATGAAGCCTATAGTCGGTTGTTACAACTCGGATGGATGTTTAGTCGGCAAATGAAGACCTTTGTTCAAATTGTAAAGAGACCTACCAATGCCCCCGGACTGATTCTGTACTTCGACTACTGTACATGGAAAAAGGTCACAAAAGAGATAGTAATAGATCAAGAGTTCTTAAGTACTCTAGAAGTCTCCAAGAATGTAATAGGCTAGCATTAAGTTAGTATTTGGTTCGTATTTGGTTATTTAAATAAAGTCGCTTTTGTGTTAAATCAAGTCCTCTCTACTATCTCTACAATCTCTACACAATCTATTCACCAAGTACACCGTATCTTATCAACTTATCTCTATCTTATCTTAACTCAATCTTAACTTTATCTCTATTATATCACAACTTATCTCAATCTTAACTTATCTCTATTATTTCATACCACATTAACCTAACTATCTCTCAAGTAAAAACAGAAACAAGACTCTACATACTAGAATTAAGTTGACTTTGACTTTGAATTAGAATTAGAAATAATATTAGAATTAGAAATAGAAATAGAAATAAGATAGTACTAAGAGTAGCTTTATACTGAATAAATAATAAAGGTAGACAAATAGATAACATTTATATCATTATTAAGATTAAGTTAAGTTAAGATAGGATTGAGGTGGGGTGGGGTGGGGTTAAGGTGGAATGAAATAAGATAAGATTGAGTTGAGATGAAGTGAAGTAAGATAAGAATAAACAATTCAATTCAATCCAATAATATATTATACTATTAGGGGACGTTAAACCAAAGTAGTCTTAAGTAAGACGGCAGTTAGATTTGAATTAGAATGTAGATTAGGTAAGAGTTGTATGGATTGAGTTAGTAGAAAGATGGATAGTGAATATTTTTTAATGACTAATAGAAGAGTTAGTGTGAATTTGCCTGTAGAATACCAATATTCAGCTGTTTTTATAGGCGGAATATATTTAGTTAGTTACAATAAGGTTGTTAGATACTCTAGTTTATCAGATACGCTTGAATCATTTGAAATCAACGATGTTCTTAAGTTGGGTGAAAATCCAAATGTTCTAGCTGATGAAAATGGCGAGTATCTACTGTTCGGATTCAAGAAGAGACAAATCATTATACCCAGACATACTCAAGAAAGACTAGAAGTACGTTTAGATTCAACTCCACTAGCCACTTACATAGATAAAGGCAAACTAGTTAATCTATTCAATCAAGGTCTGACTGTCTACTCATTACTTGATCTTAGTCGTAAGATAGACAGACCAAGAGTCTTTACTTTTAAAAGCGATAAGCGATTGAGTTTTTGTCAGTTGAATAAGTTAAGTCTTCTAGATAATCGTTTAGTCTTATCAGGAGATATGATGCTAGAATTAACTCCCAGTAATATTCTTGAAACAGATAGTACTAGTAATACTAAGCTGTTATTTGCTGAAGCTACAATTACTTACTCACGAACGACTTTAGCTATTAAAGGACCAGTCCTAATGAAACCAGAACCACTTACCTTTATTGGGGAAGAGATTAGCCAAGAAGTCTTTACTACCTGGGGACTAGTTGTGGTTTATCATACTGGCTTAGAAGTTTATCGTGCTCAGGATAGTGAGTACCATTTAGTGTATGTTTATAAGACAAAAGGTCGAGTTGTACCTTTAAGACCTAGTTTATTCGCTGTTAAGCACGTCTTCCTTCAAGATACAACTCAACTCATTGAACTACAACAAGATGGGCCATTTATTATAAGTTCAGTAACTGCTACGGAAGAAGTACTTAGTTTAGGTGAGCATTTACTTGTTCTGGGCCCGCAACCACAAGTTTTATCTACTACTGCCCCAGTTACTCCTCTAGTTATACCCGATCGGCCTTTACCCGTACCAGCCGAAGAAACAGGTATACGTTCCGGTCTAATTACAGCTGCTGATAATATCTTAGCCACTCTAAGGAAGTACCAAACTTTAGATCTGGCTATAATTAACGGTCGTCCTAAAGAAGAACAAAAGCTACTCTTAGAAAAGATCCTTAATACCTTCAAAGCCGATGTCACTAATAAGTCATTAATTCTAGCCCTTTCCCTCCAAGAGAAAATCAGTTATCTTCAAGATACAGCAACGGAAATCTACACTCTCTCCCAGGCAATTAACAACCAAACCCAAAAAACAGATAATACTCGTCAAAAGATCATCACACGAATCGCAACTCTTATCTCTCAAATCAAAGAAACTCGTACTCAACTCACTCCCCAAACTTCGCATCCAGCCGTTGAAGAACTCCGTACGCGTATTACAGCTCTCAAACAGCAAGTCGACCAAGAATCCACCCGCCTACAAAGAGAAAGATCCCAAATCATCGGGCAACTCCATCTTCTCAAGCAACAGAACGCATTCCTTCGTCGTAAGATTGCCGATCTAGACACTGCCGAGTAAACAACCAGCCACCAGTACAATCTCTAGCTACCTACTATTATAATAGCACTACTACTACTTACTTACTATCATCAAGACAAAGCAGCACTAGTACTTCGTAGCAAAATGGAATGCTTCCGTCCGGGATCGAACCGGAGACCTCATCCGTGTGAAGGATGCGTGATACCACTACACCACGAAAGCTCAGTTAATAAACAGACCGATCCACAATAGTATATTCATATCTAACCCAATCCTAATCAGTTAATCTTATCTTTACTTATCTTTATTATCACCCCATAACTCAACTCAACTCAACTCAACATAACTCAACTCAACTCAATCTGAATACTAACCCAACTTAACCCAATGAATACTAGACTTTTTTCTTAGCAACCCAATGCATGTCTGTATTACTGGTGGTGCTTCTGGTCTTGGCGAGTCTTTAGCTATACTCTTTAAGAACAAAGATTGGCAAGTCACAATTATTGATAGAAACAAACCAAAACATCCAAAACTTTCTGCATGTACATATATTAATCATGATTTCTCTTCAGTTAAACCTTTAAAAATCACTTGTGATATACTTATTCTTAATCATGCTACTTTTGATGGTTTTACTCCTTTTACTTCCCTTACAACTAACTATGTTAATCAGTACATACAAATCAATCTATCCGCTCATTTACAAATGATTCAAAATTCACAATTTAATCGCTTAGTTTATATCAATAGTGTACTTAGTATTGCTTCTTTCCCAAATGTTGCTCTTTACTCAGCCACTAAAGCATTCATGCATACTTTTCTTAACTCCCTCCGCCGCGAAGGTCTCAATATTCTAACTGTCTATCCCTATAAGATAGATACACCTCTTTTTGCTACAGTCAGAACTCCATTCGTTCTTTCTACCCACCAAACAGCCACTGCCATCTACCAAGCCATCATCAACAAACAAGCAACTCTCTACCTCCCCAGCATCTTCCGACTCTCCTACCTCCTTGCCCTACTCCCACACAGACTCCAAAACTGGCTCCACTCTCTCATCTACCGCCTAGTCATCACCTAATTACCAGGCCAACCATAATGACTTAAGTTAGTACAACTACCAATGATGACTACTAATTCAGTACAAATAAACCTTATCTTATCTTATCTAAACCTAATACAACTTAATATAACATAACCTTATCTTATCTCGACTCAATCTTATCTTATCTCAACCTTATTAACTTAGCTCTATTATATCACAACTTAATCTTAACTCTATCTTATCTTATCCAAACCCAACCCTATCTTATCCAAACCCAACTTAACCCAATCCATCTTAACCAACACATACTCTATTAAAGAATACCTCAATACGGCATACTCGACCATTTATTGAAAGTAGACAACGATATGACGTCATACTTAAATTTTAATAATACCAGCTACTATTGAGTTGGGATTTGATATGGTTTGAATTCTCTACTAACCCAATCCTAATACGATCAACAATGAATAAACAATTTGTAACGGAAACAGAGTAATGATTGTTTAACAACTCAACCTAAACTTAACCCAATCCAAACCCAACCTTATTCAAACCCAATTTAAGATAACCTACTTATTTATTGACTATATCATACTCTTTCTCTGAGTTCTTCACAATAATTTTACCATCGGCCGTTCTTATCTCTTTAATCCCACCCGGAAACGTCCTTTCTATTTGACCACTACCAAACTCATAAGTCACTACTCCACTACTCTTATCATACAAGTACTTATACTTCCTATCCTTATTTACTACATAAACAGACCCATCATTCAACCAATACTTAACTTTACCTTCACTTTCTTCTTTACTCTTCACTCTCTTCCTTTGAATTACTTCTTCATACTCTTCATTTAATCTGCGCAACCTTTCGATCTCTTCTCGTAAGATCTCAACTAACCCGATCTCTTTATTTTCTTTCATCCGATCTATCAGGCCATCTAAAGCCTTAATTCTTTCCCAAAGCACTCTTTCCATCTACTTTTATTAAACTAGGGGTGTTCTTAATCGCAAAAGTGTGTTTTTTTCATGGAACCAAGAAAAGTAGCCACTCTAACTGTTTTGAAGAAAGATGAACCCCATTTAGTTCAACAGGAAAACATCAAAGCTGCCTCTGTTTTGTGCGATTTGATAAGAACTTGTATTGGACCAAAATCTATGCTTAAAATGATTCTAACGCGCATAGGAGGAATCGAACTGACTAATGATGGTAATTGTGTTTTACGTGAGATAGAAGTATCTCATCCAGTGATTAAGTCTTTGATTGAATTATCAAGGACTCAAAGTGAAGAGGTAGGTGATGGGACGACTAGTGTTGTGGTTTTAGCTGCTAATTTATTACAAGGATTACTACCCCTGCTTAAAGCTAAAGTACATCCAGTTAGGATTTGTGCTAGTCTGAAAAAAGGACTGGAGATTGTTTTAGGGTCGTTAAAGAAGAATTCTTTTGATTTTAGTTTATTACGTAAAGATAAGAGTACTAATGAGGAAATAATTGTTAAAAAAGTTATTAGTCAGGCCTTATCTACTAAATTTTGTTATCGGTTGCTTAAATTAGAAGATATAGCTTATCAAGCTGTATCTTTGGTTAAACAAAAAGATCAATCTGTAGTGGATACTAAACATGCTATCAGAGTTGAGAAAGTCTTAGGGGGACGAGTGGAAGAGTCTTATGTTTTGCCCGGTGTACTTCTACAGAAAGAAGCAGTGGATGTACGTATGCCTAAACACTTGGTGCAGCCACGGGTTGTACTGGTGGATTTCCCTTTGGAGTATCGGAAGGGTGAGAACCAAGCGGCTATTGAGATGCATCAGAAAGAAGTCTTCTCAGCGGCTTTGGCGGCAGAAGAGGCCCAGATTGAGAAATCTGTGCAGATACTCTTATCTTTACAACCTAACTTGATTATCTCTGAGAAGGGAATTAGTGATCATGCAGCTGCTATCTTAGCTAGGGCTGGAGTGGTTGCTTTAAGAAGAGTTAAGAAATCAGATCTTATTAGATTATCCTTATGTACTGAGGCTAGTATTATCTCTAGAGCAGCTGATGCAACGGCTAAGGATGTAGGTCAGGCCCAGGAGTTTAAGATGAGCTGGATTAATGGTGAGGCTTATGCTACTATTCTCGGGAATGCTCAAGCTAAAGCCTGTACGGTTGTTCTAAGGGGACCTTCTCGAGATGTCTTAGGCGAGTTAGAACGTAATTTACGTGATGCTCTAGGGATTGCTAAGAACTTAGCTACTAGTCAGCACTTAGTTTATGGCGGTGGGGCTATTGAGATGGCGGTAGCTGAAAGTTTAGAAAAGGCTAGTAATGGCCTGGGTAGTGAAGTTGGCGCCTGGGAAAAGGAAGTCTTTTTAGTGATGGCTCGGGCTTTCCGATCAATTCCTGGCTTATTAATGGCTAATTCCGGGCGGAGTAGAGTACGGGCTGGAATGTTGGAGTTGGAGGAGTACCATCGGCAGGAGAAGAGTTCTTATGGTGTGGATGGGTTGACGGGTGAAGTAGGGGTGAGTACGGTTTATGAGTGCTTGGTAGTGAAGGAGCAAGCAGTTAAGGCAGCGATTGAGGGGGCTATTATAGTCCTACGGGTTGATGGGGTAGTGAAGCAGTCGTAGTCATAACAAATAAAGCTAGTCTTTGGGATATAAGGATTTGGGATAGTATTGGGTTAGAATGAAACAGAGCGATCGTCTTTTGCCAGTGGCTAATGTAGCTGGGATTATGAAGAAGTCTATTCCAGGGTCAGCTAAGATATCTAAAGATGCTAAGGAAATGATGCAAAGAGCGGCTTCTGAGTTTATTGCGTTTATTACGTGTAAGGCACAGGATCTCTGTAAGATAGAGAAGCGGAAGACTTTGACGGGCGAGGATTTAGTTCTATCAATGGAGCATTTAGGGATGCCTTCGCATGCGGATGCCGGTCGACGGTTGCTTTATAAGCTACGAGAAGGCGGGGCGCAGTATGAGCATGGGTTTTCAGCACCTGTTTCAGCGGCGCATTGGAAGCCTTACTGCCAATAACTATTGGGCTAGTATTGAGTTGATGCTAGGTTGGGTTTAGTTGGGTTTAGTTGCGGACTGGGCTGGACTTAACTTGGTATTGAGTTGGTATTGAACGGGCTTAGAGTAATGTCTGGCAATAAAGGTCTGGATGCTTTAAATGGATTTGGTTTAGATTAAGTTGGATTGAGTTAGGTTAGGTTAGGTTAGAGTGTGTTGGGGTGGGTTAGGTTGAGTTGGTATGGTACTAATTTGATAGTAAAGCCAGACAATAAAGTAGTAAAGTAGTAAGTAAGTTGTTTATTGAATTAGGATAGTTATAGAGTATGGTAGCTTTGGAGAGGATGACCGTGGATTATAAGGACGATGGATTTGGGCGGGGATGGAGTGGTGGGATTGGATGGAGCGGCGACTAGTTGTTGCAGGGTAGTGATGGTGGTGGGAGAGAGGAGTGAATCTATTTCTATGAAGAGGTAGCTGGTATGGACTTGGAGGTAAGTGATGACTTGGCAGAGGGCTTGGCACTCGGATTGGTTATTGAGGGATTCGGAGGATGTGATATGGAGGTAGAGGTGTTTGCCAGAGAAGAGATTGGGGTTCGGGCTGGTTGGGGATTGACTCCATTGCTGGATTTGGGCGGGGGTAAGGTTGTAAAGATGGACGATAGTTATGTTGGACATGTCGAGCTTATCGATTATACGGGGTATTGCGATAGGATCAAACTTAAGCGAGAGAGGCATGCGGCTGTTGAATAGAGTTTGAATAGTAGTTTGGTAAGTATTGAATGTTGTCTCATCTAAAATAAGACGTAGTTTGTTGATGATAGCAATCCATGATTTGGATTGGGATGAAATATTGGTTTGTGATGACCTACTACCTAGGGCAGTGGTAGTTGAAGATTGTTTAGATATGATTGAGTTTGACTTTAAAATAGCAGTAAAACTAAGTGCGTCTAGATAAATTGCTTCTAAGTTAATAAGTCGGGAATCGGCAGTTTGGATGTTGATAAAAAGTTGGTCGACTGTTTGAACGGGGCAGTTGTAGACTTTGATTGCTCCAATACTGCTGGGCTTTTTGACTGTCATTATAATATTTGATGCTGTGCCGTCAGTGAGATTCTCAAATTCTAAAACTGTATGAACTTGGAGTTGAATTTGGTCTTCGGGGATTTCAGGGATCCAAACTACCTTTCTAACTAGTTCGGTATTGGTAGATGGCAAGTAAGCATCAGAAGGAGCATCTTGAGAAGATTGCCCTAGTTGGACATTCGATCTTTTTGTGCAGCTAAAACAGCCCCGCTTACTACCACCTTTTCCTGATTTATCGGAAGTAGATTTGTTATCTAATCCAACGATAGAAATAGTAGTGATTTGCTTACTAAGGAATAAATCAACTAGATGAGTTAGTAACTTGTAATATCTAGTCGCAATTTGGATGTTTGTTACGTGTTGGGGATAATAGATAGCGACTTTTTGAAGGGGATAGTCATTTAGAGTAGCGGTGGCTTCATATGAATCCTTAATGATGTTGTAAATAAGGTTTTTGTCGCCCATACGACCGAGATCAAGACTTATAGTATGATCTGAATTGGCTAAAGAACTATCTGCTGCTTCTTTCTTGAAACACTTAGCTAAACATACATTAACTGGGGCAATAACGAATAGAACTACTGTTTTGTCCTCTTCTAAAGGACTGGTGATCCTTAGTCTCTTAATGGCTGAAGAATGAACTTCAAGTCGGTCAAATATACTGAATAGATAGTCTTGAGTAACATTAAGATCACCAGGAGTACGAATAATTAGGTTTTTTGCTCTAATCCGGCCGGCATTAGGTTTGGCTGCTTTTCTATTATGATTTAGCTGAGTGCTAGTCGTGGTCTTAATGTGGCTGGCAACCCATGCTGAATCACAATAAACACTTAGTCGGTTGAGCCGCATCAACATAAAGTGTGTGCGTATGAGTTTAGTAAAGGTAGAGGATTTGAGGTATAAATTGGTCAATTGTAGATACTCAATACCTAGAGTTGAAGATGACGTATTAATCCAGTCTATGTTATGCAGAGTTGTATGAATAGCAGTTCTATACCAGTTGAGTTGTGAGAAGATATTTGATTTGGTGACTATCTGGCACTCAAAAGTAGAATTGCACACCACTAAGTCGTACTGCCGATGTTGTGTCCATTGGTTACCGGCTAGCCAGTCTAATGGCTTAAGTTTCTGACTCTGACTTATAATCAGCCGGCCAATCCAAGGCGAACGAACAGCTAGTTGAGATACCGTGGTAACTACCCCGGGACTGCCTTCCACTATAATTAGATCCACGGTTTTCCATCGAGCGAACTTGGGCAAATCGTTAATGTACACGTTCATAACATCTTCTAGCTCTTTAATTTCTGTGCTGTTATACTCATAGGTAAACTGGCATACAGTTATACTAAGACAATTACTGGTGAACAAAAGACGACATAGAGCCATATAGGGACATAAGATTGGTTTAAGAGAGGTAGTTGGTGAGTTAGTAGCAATTGATTTATCTGGCGTACTATTGGGTCTAATAATTATATCTGTGTGGCCATTGTCTACTATATCTTTGTATAGAGCCTCTTGTTCTGAGTCACTTTGGTTGTTAGTTAGTACGAAAGTCATGGCATGTGAACTATCTTCAGTTGGGACTTTGAAATAACTATTGTCTATTGGCATATTGGGAAGACTGGGAATTGGGTTAGCTTGGGGAATAGTAATAGAAGTTGTCCAACTCGGGTTAATTTGGCGGGTAAGATTGGTATCTATAGTTGAAGTACTAGCAAGTATCTGTCCGAGACAAAAACAACATGTATATAAAAGAGCTCTCAATAAGATTGATAAATATAAGCAATCTTCTGAGTTAGTTTTTGAATTATGTCGTATAGTCTTTAGCATGGCTCTAAAAATAAAATCGCGCCAACTAAGGAAAATCGTTATCAATTACGTAATTTGTCGGGTTTTTTCCTTTTTAGGAAATACTATGACATCAACATATCTTCATTTTGTTTATTCATTTCCTGGTGATATTATCATGTGTATATATGATACTGATGCAATGTTTAAGAAAGTATTGTTTGTCTGGATTGAACTGTCTCGGTAGTCAGTAGTCATCGAAATACTAACCCAATTTGGTTTGCAACTGAGTTAGATTGAGTTAGTATTGAGTTGGGTTGGGTTAGGTGATGGGTTGGTGTTGAGTTGGGTTGAAGTATGTAAGGAGGTATTATGGGATTGGGGCTTATGATAAATATCTAAGTTAATATCTAAGTTAACATTTGGTTTATTGCTTGGTTGTTGTGGTTGTGGCAATATTTGCTTGGTAATTGGTATTGTATGGTCTATTAGTTGGCTGGAATGTTAGGAGTACTGCCGAAGTCTTCATTCCAGTCACTGTAAACTTTGAGGTCTTTTTCTGAGACGCTTTTCCTTATCTGGGCCATGGCTTTCTGGAAGTCTCGTGATCCAATTTTACGGAGTCTTTCGACTGATGCTAAAGATGACAACTCTCGAACGGCCTCCATAGCTGCTTCTCGGCACAGATTGAAAATATCCGATCCAGAGTATCCAGCTAGACCTTCTGCTAGTTGTTCAATCTCAGTGCTATCCATCGCTAGTTCTTCGCCTCCAATTTGCTTGATCATTTCAGCACGTGCCACCTTATCCGGCAGAGGAATGTACAGACGCTTGACAAATCGACGTCGGGCTGCTTCATCTATTTCTTGCGGGCGATTAGTAGCACCAATTACTAAAACATGCTCTTCACATGCTCTAGCTCCATCCATTTGAATTAGCAGTTCGGTTTTAAGTCGTCGCGTGCTTTCATTCTCACCTTCGGTTCGTTGCATAAGTAGTGAGTCTATCTCATCTATGAAAATAACTGCTGGAGCTCGTTTCATGGCGGCATAGAACAAAGCTCTAACCATCTTCTCCCCTTCACCAACCCATTTAGAAGTCAAGGACGAGGCACTGATTGAGAAGAAGGTGGCTTCGGCTTGTGAAGCGATGCACCGGCCAATAAGAGTCTTCCCAGTTCCAGGTGGCCCAAAGAGAAGTAATGCCCGTGGTGGTCCTCTAAGACCTTTGAAGAGATCTGGCCGTAGCATAGGCCAAATAATGATCTCTTTAATAGCCGTCTTAACTTCAACTAGCCCAGCTATTTCATCCCAACTCATCTGAGTATGAGGATGTAAGACTTCATTGTAAATCATTTGTAGTAATTTAGCATCCACTGGTGATTCTGAATTCTCATCCGTATTGTTAGGCACACTATTACTATGATTAGCTAAAGTACTAGAAATAACTCTACCCGTGCTAGTACTACTTCCAGTACTCTTACTAGTTGATTTCGGCAATCGAGCTGCATCTTCTGGTGAAAGTTGGCTGCGTGCCGAAGTAAACCCTAGCAGGCCCGAGTTGCCTCCACTATTGCGATTGCTATTGCTGTTACTATTAGCATTACTATTGCTAGTATTGCTACTAATTTGTGTATTTGGTTGAAGTCGTGGCTTACTGCTTGAGTTGGGACTATTAAGTTTAGATGAGCAAGCAGAACAAACAGCAGACTCGGGAGTGGTTGCTCGGTTGCTTTGTGAGATGAGCTCTTCTACTTGGGCAATAGTTAAAGCAGGACGTAAGATTGGATAATCATGAACAAGTGGTACTAGTTCAGGTGAAACTGTTTGTGCAGCTAAGAGATACTCATAATCTCTTTGTAGATATATTTGTGCCTTTTGATTATCAGAAAGATTATCATAGGGAGAAGTGTACTCTTGGGTTAGTTCTTCAAGTAATTGTTGGAGATCGAAGTAGTTCTTTTGCATGGGAGACAAAATTCTCATGGTCAGAAGTCAAGATAGAAAGCAACCCGAACTGTATTATACGAGAGAAGAAGCACTTAAACGATACTTGTCTGAAACCAAAGATCTTGGCCGGAGATTGAGAGCTGAGAGCGCAGTTAAGCTAGTGATTAACAAAATAGCACAAAAGCGTGATTTCAATGGCCAAAGTAAGTACATTCGACTAGAAGTACCAAAGGAAGAGCCTAAAGCACCGGAGGCTAGTATAGATCTTAGTCCGGATGTTTGTGGTAATGATACAGTTAGTAGTGGATTTATGGGCATACCTGATTTGGAAATTGATGGGTTGATAACTCTTTCGGATGCTAATTTGGTTTGTAGTGCGCGGCCGGATGGTTTTGTGGCTAGTCCATGCGCTGAACAGACTAAGAATATCTTGAGTTCTTCAATTGCCTCTGCGCCTTCTCAGACACTTTCAGAGCCTCGTCGTAAACGCATAGCTAAGTTGACCTGTGATAGTAGTGATTCTGATGGTGGGGACGATAATGAGATGGATGAGAGTGGGACAGAAACTGAAACAGAAACGGAAATAGATTTGGATGAAGATTTGGATGAACCAAGTGATACAACGGTTATTGCTGTTGAAGAGAGTCCTATCGTGGAAATCAAAGAAGGCTGGCATGCCGAAAGCCAAGTTGAGCTGGAAAACAAGCCTGGAGCAATGTTCAATGCAGCTGGTCTAAGTCGTGTTAAAGAGAGAAAGTACCAGTGGCAGTAGGCCTGGATAATAGT
Organism: Nematocida homosporus; assembly: GCF_024244095.1. NCBI lineage: Eukaryota > Fungi > Microsporidia > Nematocida > Nematocida homosporus. Next base: position 3,250 of record NW_026250645.1, on the reverse strand, counting down.
TTATAACATTAAATCTTTACTGTTTGGGTTAGTATCTTAGCGTGAATTTACTGTAATTTTGTGAAATTTGGTTTAAGATAGCTGGGATTGAGATAGTATTGGACTGAATTATGATAAACCCGGCTTGATTGATTTCCGGAATCACTCGATTTCTAATTTATTTTGGGTTTAGATAGAAAAGATAACATGAATTCACAATTAACTGGCCGAAACAACCGCAAGGTTACTTTTGTTCTGCCAGACCATGGCTCAGGTCGTTACAGTCGGCCTATAGTGTCAGGTGAGCCACGGTCTTACATTAACCATCTAATGGAACACGAGGCTGAAATGCCCAAGATCGTGTCATTTCCACCGTATGAAAATATGTGGCACCCAACCACTACTAAACCGATACATACTAGTAACAAAGAATTACTAGTGGATGTGGCTATGCAGATTGGCACAGTAACATCAATCTTTTGTCGAGTGTTAATTATGCTCACTTTGTGGCCTTACTTTAGGGCACTTCAGAATAGCTACGGTGCATTTTCGCATATTGTTTACGTTGACCTATTTATGCCTTTACTAGTAATCTATCTATTGGGCAACTTTTTATCGGATATCGTTATATTCATTCGGGCCTGCCACTTCTTTATTTACTGCTCACCTAAATATAAGATGACTTTGACTGAGTTCCGCAATCACAAAAACATACTTTTACCCGTCTTCATCGGTTTTGCTATCTTTCTTTGCACGGAAACCTATCTCTTATCCTACGCTTTTTTGACTCTTAAGTACTGCCGCTTGTTTGATTCTGTTATCTGGACTGTTTGGGGTGCCTACAAGAACTCCTTCGGGATTGCATTTATTATCTGTGTATCTGGGGTGATTGATCCTATTTCTTATATAATCATATTGGCTCCAATCATCTATAAGAAGATGTGCTTGCCACCAGCTGAATGCTTCTTTCTCGACTTTAAGCAAAACGAGTACGTATCTGTGAACAACGACTGTGACTTCCTGAAGAATAACCAAGAAGCCGCCACGCTTTTGCTTTGCATATTATGCTTCCATCTAAAGCTCTGGATTATTTATCAGCACGAAACTCTTTTTACTACCATCCATCATATCGCTTTTGAACATCCAGGACTCCTATACGGACTTGCCGTTTTCATGCTAATAGATGGTATGAGCGTCAATATAGGTGCCTTTGGGGCCAAACTTGCATGCCAAGCTTCTGACAATCGCCTGGCTTCCCTCCTACCCCAAAACCTCCGCTCCTGGAGGGGCTTAGTTCACAGCATACGTCATGGTCAACTTTGGACAATCATCGATCTACTATGTACCATTATTCTTTTTGTCACCCTTATCTATTGGATTTTAAATGACGATATTACGAAAACCTCCCTATACACCCGGTATTCCCATCTCCAAACACCAAATATAACCTAATAAACAAGTTTAGCTGAATTAATCTATCCTTTAGTCCTAATCCATCCTAACCCGACCTAATTCCAACCCATCTCAACTTTAGACAACAAAGATCAACATATCACTTACTTAGTTGCCCCAAGAATCGCACAATCATACATTGGGTTAGTATTTGGATTCTACTCCAGCTATCTAAACAGGACCTTCCCTGGGTATTGACCATAAAAGGAAATAATATTATGACATAAACCAATTGTCATCACAAATTCTTAAATCTCAATTTAGTTTAAACCCCTCTAGTTTTGTTTCAATCTCAGCTTTCATCTCAATTTATATTTCTAATTCGAATTACTAACCCAATCGCCCAATCTAAGTAACAAATGGATTAGGCTGGATTGGAGCAACACACTTAACTTAACTTTAAATGATCTTAATTTAACCATAACTCAGTTAAATCTAAAACCAAGTTATCCCAACAAGGCCAGATGAATAAGCTCTTCCATTTCTACCCTAATTAAACTCAAGGTATATAATCACATAGAGATAGAGGGATCAATGATTCATATTAACATACCTCCTGATTGGGTTGTTGTTACCGAGCAATCAAAAGATGTTCTTAACCAGCTTAAAGCCCCAAGTACTTCTGAAAGTCTAATCCAAATCGCAAGACAAATCATTCGCTGGTCCCTTTTATTAGTTTGCTTCTTCTACTTTGGCGTTCTTCTGGCCTCTTTCGGCTACTTCCAGACACTCGGATTCTTCCCTTTACTTTGTCTCTTCATTATCTTAGTTCTTACCACTATTCTTTGGAAGGCTGCTACCACCACTGATTCAAACAACCACAAGATAAGTGAGCCCACTCGATTCTTTATTTGCGTCTTATCAACTATTCTCCTAGTCCTACCTGCTCTAATTGTAGGTAATCCATGGCCTATCTATCTTCTTACACACATGATTATTCCCAATCATCTCTTCCTTCTCACCGCAGCTGCCCATCTCATTGTCTTCATTATTGGATTAGCTTATGCCGACACAAACTTCCAACAAGCCCTAGGCCTATTCCCTGTTTTAATGGCTCTAGCAGCCACATTGGACTACACTATCTCCCGACTAACTTCCCAACAAGACAAAAAACCACGTCAGAGAACCTTCTCAACCTGCACGTTCATCACCGGGGCTGCTCTACTCCTTGTAACCACTGTTATTCTCTTCCTAGTTATTTGTAAACTCGATACCGACTTCATCAACTACCTCCGCAAACCCATCGAAGAGCTCAAGGATGCAGCCCACTACTAACTCCATTAAATTAGTCTTACCATATCTATATCTATTCCTTTCGCAAGTATTATTGCCATACGTACCCAAAAACAAACATCCACTGGATTCATACTAGAACCAAAATCCACTCCAATTAAGTGTGGCACGCCAAGCATGAAGCTCGCCCCGTTTGAAATACAAAAGCCCTCAGCATGTGAGACTTGGAAATTATCTTTATTGAGCCAAAGTACCAAATGAGTCTCCTTTCTGTCTCTAGGACCAGGAATACAACCTTTCATCCCTAAGGGTAGATTTAGAAGTGGATGATGCTATATTTTATTCTACTATATCTACTCGAGAGTTTTAGATAAGCTGTTATAGATTAGATGGTGTTATTGGGTTGGGTTGGGTTGGATAGGGTTCATTGGCCACCACCGACTCTATTAAAGACCTTCCTTGAGACGAGTATCGATGTGATTTGTTAAATAAATATGGTTGTGTGTGAGGATGACGTCATATTGAATTGTAGGGTAGATATGTAAAACTAAATTGGTTGAATCAGATTGACTCTATTAAAGTTGCA
>NW_026250547.1:0-1537 GCF_024244095.1 Nematocida homosporus | reverse complement strand
ATTGGATTGAGTTAGTATTGAGTTATAAGTTCTTCTTCTCTTATAGTCCTTACTGGGAAGACAAGCATCCATTAATAGTAAAGATAGTATTGGGTTAGTAGATGGCTTAGTTAGTATTGGTATAGGAGTGTCTTAAGTAGTTCTTTTCATTCTCCTTATGTGAGTCTCACAAGTTCTTCTTCTTTCATTATTGGATTCTATTACGGTTTCATTCGGACATAGCTTCCGCCTGGTAGACCTAAACATATCTCTTAATAACACTAAATAAGCAGTAATTGGGTTTCATTCGGACATAGCTTCCGCCTAGCAAGCCAAAATGCCTATCTTAATCTCTCTAAAGAAGTAGTAATCCATTTGGGTTTCATTCGGACATAGCTTCCGCCTGGTAGACCTAAACATATCTCTTAATAAGACTAAAGAACTATACGGTTTCGTTCGGGCCTAGCTTCCGCCTGGTAGACCTAAACAGATCTCTTAATAGCACTAAATAAGTAGTAATCCATTTGGGTTTCAAACTGACATAGCTTCCGCCTGCTACGCATCAACATATCTCCTAATAACACTAAAGAACTATACGGTTTCAAACTGACATAGCCTCCGCCTGCTACGCATCAACATATCTCCTAATCTCTCTAAAGAATGAATGACTTATTCTACTATGGTTTCAAACTGACATAGCTTCCGCCTGCTACGCATCAACATATCTCTTAATAACACTAAAGAACTACCAACTCAACTAATACAACTTATGACGGTTTCATTCGGACATAGCTTCCGCCTGGCAAGCCAAAATACACCTCCTAATAACACTAAAGACCTATCAACCCAACTCAACCTAACTTATCTTTACTCAACTCAACCTAATACCAACTCAAGGTAAATCAGACTAATTCAATGGGTAATAAAGCTTAGTTGGTGCCCGAAGGCTATTGGAGCTTGCACCATTAAAGTGTCTGATTAGGTTTAAGTTAGTATTAGATTGAGTTGAGTAGAGATAAGATAAGCTAAGCAAAGACAAACTCAACTCAATCCTAACTCAATCCAAATCCAACACTCACTCTATCTCTACTCAACTCAACTAAATACCAACTCAAGGTAAATCAGACTAACTCAATGGGTAGTAAAGCTTAGTTGGTGCCCGAGGGCGATTGGAGCTTGCACCATTAAAGTGTCTGATTAGGTTTAAGTTGGTATTAGATTGGGTTGAGTAGAGATAGGGTAAGTAGAGATAAGAACAGGGGGTAAAAAAAAGAAATAAAAGTACATTATTCTAATGACGTCATATCTATTGAGTTGGTATTTAGTTGGTATTAGTGATAGGAGTTGGTATTGGATAAGTATTGGATATGCAGTAACTAGAAGTATTAATAAAGATAGTTGTAGTGCCCATGGGATGGATAACATCCATTAGCCAATACATACTCCATTAAAGACATTCCTTGAGACGAACACCGGCACCGTTTATTAAGTAAATGTGGCTGTGAGTGAGAGGATGACGTCATATCGAAGTATATCGTAGATATGCAAAACTAATTTG
>NW_026250526.1:0-940 GCF_024244095.1 Nematocida homosporus | reverse complement strand
TGAAATCCAAATCCAATTCTAGTCTAACCGAAGTATTTTTTTGCTTACATGGTCGTTTCCCCCACTCCCTCAACTAATAATGATCGTCATTTGCTTAGGCAACAGATAACAAGTCTCTTCAATACCGAGCAAATGAGTCTTTATGCCCGGTTATTGAAAATACATTCAGAACTAAAGTCTTTAGGACCGACTGAACTTAGCGAAGAGGAGTTTGTGGCTATTATCTCTTTATTTAACCAAAAGTTGCCGTCATACACCACGGCTACTATCTTTAAAGTACTTTTGATGGCCGAAATAACGCCAACTCAGGCAGGACTGCTTTTAGACTTTAGTGGCAGTAAAAGGAAAGTTGATGGGTTGTATTGGAACATAAATTGGTCCTTTTTAGATAAGTCCGTTCAAATCAAAAGATATCTTGTTTTGTTTGTTAAAAAGCTAGTTAAGAGAAGTCCGTACTTTTCATTTGAAGCCGCTCGGTTTCTCTTCTTGTTTATTAGTGATGAGGACGTTCAGATAAGAGTTTGGGCCTACATTGCTCTTTGCCGGATTTACCGATTGCTGTTTCAAAGCTGGACGCCAAGTCAGCAAGAAGTATTTAAAAAGTCAGCCCGATCACTTAGTTCTGAAAGTCTTAAGATCCTGAAGAGTGAGTACCGGCGGCTGCGTAGGGGCAACACTGAAGTTAAGATTAAAGCTGAGAAGGTTGGATCTTTGCTACGTGTTATTATTAAGCAAGGCAAACTCCTTCGTCGTACAGGAGTGCGTATTCGTCTTGAAGAGAAAGAGACCGTTGAGATAGCAAGTCGACGTAAGTACACCACTATCTATACCAAAGTTCCTGATAAAATCGTATGTTCTATTTTTCACAACAATACACTCTTAACTAGTAAAACATGTCTCTTTGATGATATCCCGAAGGACCAGTCCAATCATTAAAATG